>NC_068937.1:17269092-17496831 GCF_016801865.2 Culex pipiens pallens
CATTTCTCGTAATTTGGATCGAGAAGTTACGATCGAAATATTTCGATCAACAACAGGTATAACTTTGCCGAATCTCCAAAAACAACCCGCCGACGTGCCATCCGAGCGCCAATGCTATGCAAATGGACTCGATTCTCGACCCTTTCTTCCTGAAACAAAACCATGCAACAACTACTCAAAGCTACAACACACATCACACTTGAGGGTGTAGGGTGGGTGGTGTGTTACGTACTGCTTACCTCGTCCTGCTTGGACCGCACCAGGTCCGCACTCCAGGCCTTGTTGAACTGCGTCTGCTGGCCGATGAGCTGGTTGATGTTGGTCGAGTCGCTCTTCTTGGCCGGCGTCGGCGTCGTCACCGCCGGCTGGATCGACGACACTAAGGAAGAAGGAGGTAGAATTGGTTGAGATCAAGACTTTGGATGCCGTTGGAGTTTCGACTTACATGTGTCCATCCCTTCCGGCTGCAGGCTGATCCTCGCGGCGGGTTTGTTGCTGCCGGAGAGCCACTCGCTGGCGGTGAGCGTCGGTTCCCACAGGACCTTGGTGGGCGGGAAGAGGTCGTCCTGGAAGAGTTCACTCTTGATGCGCGGTACGGCGAAGCTGAGCGGTTCGACGGTGCCGTTGGTGAGCCGTTGGGCCTTGGCGAACTCGACGGAGGCCACGTCGCACTGGTTCTTGGGCAGGAAGCTGAGACCCTGGGTCAGCGAGGAACACTTGTGATGGGACAGGGGACAGATGAAGGGGGACTCCTCGGTGATCTCGTAGCAGTAGATGGTGGAGTCGCCCTTGCCGGTCGCGAAGATCGTCGAGCTGTCCTCGTCGTAGAACGGGATGAGGATCGCCGGCGAGACGTCCAGGCCGACCATGCCGAGGTGGGCGCTCAGGTCGGTGGCCTTGTACACGTAGATCTGCCGCTCGGAGACTCTGCGAAGGGGGGAGAAGAGGAGGGAGGTTAGTGTGCTGACTATTAGGTTTTACGATCGTAATTTGTCATCAGAAAGTTTTTTTTTTTAAATTCATAGATTTCAAAATCCGATAAACCAAAATCTCAAAAATTCTAAAATTAAATTTGAAATTGGAACACTTTTTTAAATTCCCTGATTATATTCTCTAAAAATTTTTGTGTATTTTTGAATGTTACAATTTTAAAATATTTTTTTTCTTTAGATCTCAGTTTTTTTAATTTTTTTATTCATGAATTTAGAATTTACAAAATTTAATAAAAAGACAATTGCAAATATTTTTCAAAGTTTAAACTGGCTTGAAAATCAGAGGGAAAACATTTTTTTTTTTCAAAAAACTTCAAAATGTCAATCGAAATAGACGCGAAATTAATTTTAAATTCGTTTTTTGTGCGTTGCATATCCTATTTAACAGAATTGAACCAATTTAAAAATATTTCAAATGGTTTTACCACAAAAAAATCGTCATAACTTAGATTATGTAAAAATTAATGATTGATAATCAAATGTTCTGGTGTATAATGCATTTTAAAACACCTTTTTTTATTAAAATGTTGAACAATCAACTGAAATTTATTTTGTATGATTTTTCCTTAAGTTGATAGTCAAGGAACATTTACTCAAAAATTAAATGTAATAAAATTAAGATGGTCAGAAATCTTGATAAATTCTAAAAAATCAAGAATCAATCGATTTTAAAATATTTTAAAAATATATTCAAGACAACGTTACTAGCCGACAATTTTATCCTCGAGAACGAGAAAGTGGGTGTCACAACGCAAATTTCTGTACAAATTCCGACGGTGTTTGGATTGTTACTGTCAATATCTCAGTTTTCAATATCGTAAACATTCATAGTTTATTGTACTACATTAAACAACAAAATTTTAGTTTTTTTATTTCGTTGTTTTTTTTTTAATATCGGTATAATGTAGGAAATAATGAATTATACACAAAAAACTTAACGTCGTTTGATGATATTTCAAATAAAAAAATAAATAAGAACTTTCAAAAATAATGAATTTCACACTTAATTTTAATTTATTAAAATCTTTACAAAAAATTGCATTGTTTTATACTCATTTTTTAAATTATAAAAAAATATTTTTTTTTAAATCATCATATTTTAGAAAAAAAAATTAGCATTCAATATTATAAAGTATAATCTTTTGCGTGAATAATTGAAAATTGTAGACTAAAATAATCAAATCAAAAAAAGAAAATTATGGTAATTTGTGAAATTTTGTTGAGTTTTAGACTAAAATATTGTAATCGGTTCCCATAGACTATTGTAAAAAAATTAGTTTTTAAAAAATAGTTCAAAATCTTAGTGTTTTTTTATGGAAAAAAAAAACATTTCTAAAGTTTTTTTTTTTGAAAAGGTCCAATAAACCAAATTTTCAGTTTTTTTGGGTGTTTTTTAATATCCCTGACTCAAGGCGGTTTCAAAAACACCTAAATAGCAAAAACTAGAAATTTGGTTTATTGGACCTTTTAAAAAAAGCTCCAGATTTAAAGGCTAAACATTCAAAAGAAACCCAAAAATTTTGAAATTCAAAACTTTAAAAATCAGGAATTCCGTTTACATTGTTTTGCTTGAATTCTTCAAGGGACCATCCATAATCCATGTGAACATTTTTTTTTAAATTGCAGAAATCTTTTCTTCTAATATTTTTTTTATTAGTTTTGAAATCTATTTTTAACATTCCTATATTTTTAAAACATTAAAAATTCTTGATTTTTTTATAATTTTATAGAATTTTTAAAAGTTTTTTAAAAATATTTTTGAGAAGAAAAATTGAATTTCTATTTTTATATTTAAAATTCTCGAGACTCTTGAGATTTAAAAAAAAATTCAAGATAATGTTTTTTTTTTAAATAAACATTAGGCTGGTACAAATATTTTTAAAAGTTTTTGTCACCCCCCCCCCCCCCCCTTCAAAATTGGCCCGAAAAATCAGGGGGCAAAAAAAATATTTTTACAATAAACTTCAAAATTTCAATGAAAATTCAAGTGCAACCAGCTGAAATCAAATTAAAATACATTCTCCTGCGTTTAAAATAAATTTTAGCATGTTTGGGTTTATTAAAAAATCTTAAGATTTTTTGAAAATTTTCGATGCAAAATCTTTTTTTTTTCTTTTCAATTTTTGTTTTTGTCAGATCTTAGATTTTTTGAAAACTAATGATTGCAAAACAACTGAACTAGTGTAAAATGCATTTTAAAACACTTTTTTCATTTAAATGTGAAGACTATGGCTTGTTATTTAAATTTTCATTTTTTTTTATTTTTTTGCCCCCCCCCCCCCCTTGACCTCGGCCTGGGCCGAGGGACAATAACTTTTTTAAATATTTGCATCGGCCTTAACAGATATAAAATAAATCAGAATGAAAAAATCTCAGAAATTCAAAACAGTTTTTTCTAAAACATAATTGAAATGGTTAAAATTTCATCAATTTATCAGAAATTAAAAAAAGTAGTATTTTTTTTTTTTGATTTTTTTTTATTATTGAAATATTTTTTTCAAATCTATTTTTTTTAAACATTGAAAAGCTTTTAATTATTTTAAGTCCTGAAAAAATATTTTTTTTTTTTTTATTGGATTTTGAGGCATTTCAGAGAATAAAAACCATTACAAAATTGCGTCGTTGATTTTAAGTATTTTCAAAAAAAATACGGTGTGTCTAAAATTAAAAAAAATATATATAAAAAATTCAGGAAAAAAGAAAGAAGTCCCAACATTTAGAAATTAAAAAAAAATATTTGAAAAGAAAATAAATGTCGAATTCCATTTATTTTGTTTTGCTTAAATTTGTCAAGGGACCATCCTTAAACCACGTAGACACTTCTTTTGAAATTCCCCAGACACCCTAGGGCGGGGGCTTTCTTCTGCGATATGGATAATTGTGTATACAAAAAATAACTTTTTTGTATACGTAAAATTATTTATTTTTTTTTCTTAATTTTTTATAGCTTCCGAAATATGTTTAAATTTTTGATCTTGAAAATTCCAAAACTCAAAACATTTTTTCCATATGGGTCATTCCATCTGAAGCGGAACAGCATTTGAAAATTACCCTCTCCGATCCTGCTCAAATTTGGCAGGGCTGTTGATACTATCAAAACATGCAAGAATCCCGAATTTCATCCAAATCGGACCACCCCCTCCATTTTTGTACCCTCCCAAAAAATCGACTTTTTGCCGATTTTTGACCAAACCTCCTAGTTTCAAATGACGATAACTCAGGAACCACAAATCTTAGAGGGTCGGTCTTAGACTCAATTTTGAAGGAAATTGGACGTAGAATCCATTTCCGTGATCAAAATGTTGATTAATTTATTTTTTCTACCTGTATTGCGCAATTGAAAACTTGAAACGGCCGTATCTCAAAACACCCCAACTTATTTTTTTTATTTGACCTCACCATCGTGTTCCCCGGCCAATTTTACATAAGAATCACTTATCGACAGAAATGAATATGTTTCGTTCCAGAGATATCGAATTTTAAAGTTTTGTGTTTTCGAGATTACCTACATCAGCTTCATTCGCCGCATCTGCTAGAAGCACACAGGCGGGCTGATCAATAACTGCTACCTGGCATTTTATTGAAATAATATTTCATCATAAATAATCTTTATCAAATTGGGCAAAAAATAACTGTATAACACTGTAGGAAACTGGAGTTTAATCGCGAATGTTTATTTGCTCAAAAAATTAATTAAGTGAATTTCTGTGCTAAGGCTTCATCCATAAAGTACGTCACGCTAAAATCGGCCAAAATTTACCCCCCCTTTGTCACGCTTTTCCTATACTTATAACACACAATGTCACACATGCTCAGACCCCCCTTCCCCCTCTAGAGCGTGACATACTTTATGGATGACGCCTAACCCACAGGACAGAGCAATAACGACACACAGTAAAGGGCAGAATTGGATTCCGACGAAGCGAGCAGGAAAATGCAATTAATCTTGTTAGTAACACTGAACAATAAGTGCACGATACATTATTGAGTAAAAAATATGAATTAAAATGAATAAAATTTGTTGATACGTTGTACTCTAGTGAAGGACGATCACAAGGAGTAGGAAAAGGATTTCTGGAAATTATAAAACTGAAAAATGTAAGAAAATCACAAAGTTTGATCTGCTGCAAAGCGGCTAATTCCCCTATTTTATTTGCGATGATTTCGACACCGTCCGAACAACAGTGTTTTTTTTTTCTTCTATCACGGCTGCTGTCCTCACGTATGAAGATTTTTTAATTAAATGTACCTTGACCAAAATCATCTTTTAATCAAATGAAGCTGGCTCACTATATAAAAATTGATTTATATGATCAATCTTTCAAACCATAAATCAGATTTGCCAAATTATGGTAATGTGTCAATAATAAACTTTAATAATAATAATAATAATAATAATAAAGCAGGTTTTGGGGTTTTTGCTGAATGGCACTATTTTGCTACCGCTTATGATAAAGGCCCTAGTCATGGCCTCGGAGGTACTCTAAAACGGCTAGCAACATGTAAAAAACGGTGCATTCAAAATAACCCAATAAATATTCCTTTCACAAAAATAGATTGATCAAGGTAGGGGAACAGCATCTAATTCCAGCGTTCCTCTAATGTTGTGATATCAGCGCTTTGGCATTCAATTACAGCTGATTAAAAGCGTTTTCAACTGAAATCGAGAGATAAATAGCTCAATAAGAAGTGAACAAGCAAGTTTCTATCAAAAGTTTTGCAAAATTTGTTGTTTGAATAGTGAAAATGAGCAAATTGGACGAAACTAGGAGCGAGGACTTAATCTGCCAAACATACGAGAATTTCCCCTATTAGTCATTTGAATAAATATTTGCGTAAAATTATAAAAATATAAATTAAATTAATCATCTCCCAGAACACCAGGTAGCAGTTATTGATCAGCCCGCCTGTGATGCAACGAATGAAGCTGATGTAGGTAATCTCGAAAACACTAAACTTTAAAATTCGATATCTCTGGAACGAAACATATTCATTTCTGTCGATAAGTGATTCTTATGTAAAATTGGCCGGGGAACACGATGGCGAGGTCAAATAAAAAAAATAAGTTGGGGTGTTTTGAGATACGGCCGTTTAAAGATTCAATTGCGCAATACAGGTAGAAAAAAATAAATTAATCAACATTTTGATCACGGAAATGGATTCTACGTCCAATTTCCTTTAAAATTGAGTCTAAGACCAACCTTCTAAGATTTGTGGTTCTTGAGCTATCGCCGTTTGAAACTAGGAGGTTTGGTCAAAAATCGCCAAAAAGTCGATTATTTGGGGAGGTACAAAAATGGAGGGGGTGGTCCGATTTGGATGAAATTCGGGATTCTTGCATGTTTTGATAGTATCAACAGCTCTGCCAAATTTGAGCAGGATCGGAGAGGGTAATTTTCAAATTTGCATTTTTTCGTGCACAGTTGAGATGGAATGACCCATATTTGAAATTACTAAAATTAATTATTTTTTCATTGATTTTCAAATGTTCCAATTTTTTTAAAAAAGTTTAGAAAGCTTTGTGTTTGAATTTAGAAAATGTTATTTTAAAATTTATAATTATGAGAACTTTTAAGAATTTTTGATATTTAATTTTTAATATTTTAAATTTCTATTTTTTAGATACTTTAAAAAAGGAATTTTCAGAAATATGTTTGCCTTTATAATTTTTATATTTTTTTATTATTGAAATTTTTATATTTTTTTTGTTAAAAAAATAATTCTATATTTAAACTTATTATTAAATTTTAAGTTTTTTTTAAAGGTTTCCAATCTCTTGATTCATTTTGAATTTTTTTGAGAGTTTTTAAATTTTTGATTTTTTGATGGAGTGCAATTATCTCTTCCTGGATCTCCGCAACTTACTTGTCAAATCCAGTCACCACGATGTACTCCCCCTCAATCGCCCACACCAGCCTGGCACCGCGCGTTCCCACCGGTCCCGGTCCCTCACGGATCGGGTTCTCCGACTTGCGCGGGTTGTACACCCGGATCTTCCCATCCTTCGAGACCGTCGCGCCATACGCCCCGCACGGACTCCACGCGAAGCTGAAGATCTGATCGGTGTGCCCGCGCAGACAGTACTTCTCCGTCAGCGTGTCCAGGTCCCAGATCTTGAGCGTCATGTCGTAGCTGGCAGTCAGGAAGACGTTCTTCGCCAGCGGATGGTACCGGATGATGTAGATCTTGTCCGAGTGGGCGACCAGCTCCTTTTCCGGCTCGTTGGTGGGCTCCGTCAGGCCACCCTCCGGGATGGCCCAGATTTTGACGGTTCCGTCGTCGCAGGCGACGGCCAGCCGCTTGTTATCGAAGGGGTCCCACTGGAAGTCCATGATGTTGTTACCGTTGACGAGGGATGGGATCACTCCGTCTGGGAGACGACCCGGCTTGCTGAGCTCGAAGATCGCGATCTTGCCGCCGGCTCCGGAGATTGGAACCGCTACTCGCTCCGGATTCGCCTGGAACCCGTCGCACTCCCCGGGGATCTGCCTGCTGAGGTTCCGGATGTTCTCGATGTGCGTCGACTTGTGACCGGGGGTTCCCTTCAAATGCCGGAACTTGGAGACCCGCCCGAACACCGTCGACGTTCGCTTCGAAGCCGTGTTGGACGCGTTATTGCTGTTGTTCCGCTTGTTGATGTCCGCCGGCAGGTTCTCCTTGGACAGGTCGCTCCGATTCCGGGTGAACTCGACGCTCGCCGGCGGAGGCATCGCCTCCTCATCGGTCGGCTTCTGCTCGCCACGAACCTTGAGTGACTCACGGCGCCGCAACGGAACCGGCGAAGCGGGCTTCTCCTCCTGAACGCTCTGCGATCGACTCTCGTACATGCGACGCCGCTCGGCGATGCTCGTCCGCTGGCCGCTCAACCGTTCAAACTGGTTCGACACGTCGTCCAGCGCCGCATCGAACTGATCCTCCGACTCGGTGGACGCCTTCGACTCGAAGATCTGTAAGAAGGAGGAGCTTGTGGTTAGCTTGGGTGATCGTACGTTTCAAAGCGCGGAGTTAGTAACCTTTTCGCGATCGCCCGACTACTCGTCAACAGGTTAGAGAGGGGTTGGATTAGTAAAACGGAGAGAGAGAGTTATCGATTAGTTCCGGTTAGTGATCTTTGAGATTAAAACATGGTGTCGATTTCTGGAAAAGTTAGGGTAAACCTGGAATTGGCAAAATTTTATTAATAAGCAGAACCGGTTCAATAGTTGAACCGGTTGAATATTTTTGGCACAAAATGTATCATGCGAAATATCTATCTCTATTTATCTATCTACATTACTTCAGAATCAATTGTAAAAGGTGACTATGAAAATGTTATTTTCAGCATTTTTTTGCCCCTTGATTGTTTGGCAAATAATGGAAAAAACTTGAATTTAAATTTTCAACAGCTCTAAAATTAAAAAAAAAATCTAAAAACTTTAAAAATTCTAAAAACAAAAATTCTAACAATTGAAAAAAAATTGAACATTCCAAAAAAGTTTTAAGAAATTCTAAATATTTTTTAAAATAAATAATTCAAAAGCATATTTTTTTTTAATTTTTAAAAATTTGAAAAATTCTGGAAATTTCAAAAAATTAAAAAAAAAATCAAAGCATCTTTTCACTTTTTAATTGCTTAGAATTTTATAAATTATAAAAAAATATAAATTTTAAATTATAAAAATTATAGAAAAAAATCTAAAGTTTAAAAAATAATCTATTTTTTTTTTAATTCAAAAAAACTTAAAATTCTGAAAAATCTGAATTCATCAAATTCTCAAAAAAATCTAATTCCCAAAATTCATAAAACTTTTTTTTTAAATAAAAATACTAAAAATTCTAAAAATCTAAAATTTTTTAAAATCGGAAAAATTTTAAACTGCTGAAAATTCTAAAAAAATTAACGAGTCTAAATATTTTTAAAATTCTAAAAACATTAAAAATTCAGAAAATTCTGCAAATTCAAAAATTTCTAAAAAATCTAATAACTCTAAAAATCCTAGAAAATTCTAAAATTTTAAAATGTAAAAAAAATATGTAACAAATTTAATAAGGCGAATATTTTTAAAAGTTTTTGAAAAAACTTGAATTTAATTTTCCAATAGCGTTAACCTCTTAAATAAAAAAAAAATTGTACTCATTCTAAAAATCTCTTACAATTCCAAAAATTCTAAACATTCCAAAAATTCTTAAAATTTTTTACATTCCTAAATTTTTTGAATATGCTTTAAATTGTTAAACTCCTTAAAATTCATAAAATTATTAAATTTCTTAAAATTCTAAAATTCTTGTTATTTTTAAAATTCTTAAAATTATTAAAACTCTTAAAAAAATTTGAAACTCTTTGAATTCTTTAAAAAAAATTATTCTATGAATTCTTTAAATTATTTATATTCTTTAAATTATTTAAATTATTTAAATTATTTAAATTCTTTAAATTCTTTAAGCTATTACAATTCCTATTTTTTTTAAATTCTGAAAATTCTTAAAATTTTTGAAATTCTTAAAACTTTTAAAATTCTTGAAATTTTTAAAATTTTTGAAATTCTTGACATTCGTGAAATTCTTAAAATTCTTGAAATTTTTGACACCATAAAAATTTTAAAACTCTTAAAATTCTTTAAAACCGTAAAATTCTTTAAATTCTTTAATTTTTTTAAATTCTTTCAATTCTTTAAATTCCTTAAATTTTTTCAATTCTTTAAATTCGATAAACTTTTAAAATTATTACGTTCTTTAATTTTTTTGAATTATTTCAATTCTTTTCAATTCTTAAAATTCTTAAAATTCTTAAAATTCTTAATATTCTTAAAATTCTTAAAATTCTTAAAATTATTAAAATTCTTAAAATTCTTAAAATTCTTAAAACTCTTGAAATTCTTAAAATTCTTTAATTTTTTAAAAATTTTAAAATTTTTAAATTTTTCAAAACTCTTGAAATTTTATAAAATTCTTAAAATTCTTAAAATTCTTAAAATTCTTAAAATTCTTAAAATTCTTAAAATTGTTAAAATTCTTAAAATTCTTAAAATTCTTAAAATTCTTAAAATTCTTAAAATTCTTAAAATTCTTAAAATTCTTAAAATTCTTAAAATTCTTAAAATTCTTAAAATTCTTAAAATTCTTAAAATTCTTAAAATTCTTAAAATTCTTAAAATTCTTAGAATTCTTAAAATTCTTAACATTCTTCATATTCTTCATATTCTTCAAATTCTTCAAATTCTTCAAATTCTTCAAATTCTTCAAATTCTTCAAATTCTTCAAATTCTTAAAATACTTAAAATTCTTAAAATTCTTAACATTCCTAAAATTCTTAAAATTCCTTAAATTCTTCAAATTCTTAAAATTCTTGAAATTCTTAAAATTCTTGAAATTTTTAAAATTCTTAAAATTTCTTAAATTCTTAAAATTCTTAAAATTCTTAAAATGCTTAAAATTCTTAAAATTCTTAAAATTCTTAAAACTCTTAAATTCTTAAAATTCTTAAAATGCTTTAAATTCTTGAAATTTTTAAAATTCTTAAAATTCTTAAAATTCTTGAAATTCTTAAAACTATTAAATTTCTTAAAATTCTTGAATTTTTTGAAATTATTAAAATTCTTGATGTTCTTCAAATTCTTGAAATTCTTGAAATTCTGAAAATTCTTGAACTTCTTGGGATTCTTTAAATTCTTTAATTTCTTTAAATCTTCAAATTCTCTAAATTCTGAAAATTCTTGAGCTTCTTGGGATTCTTTAATTTTTTATGATTTCTTTAAATTCTTTAAATGCTTTAAATTCTGCAAATTCCTGAAATTTAAATAAAAAATCATGAAATTCTTAAAATTCTTGAAATTTTTTAAATTCTTAAAATTCTTAATCTCTAAAAAAAATTCCGAAAATTTTTAAATTTCTTAATTTTTTAAATTCCTGAAAATTCTTTAAATTCTTGAAAAAAAATTTCATTGTAAAAAAAATAAAATTCTTAATATTTTTAAATTAAAAAAAATTAAAAAAAAATAACGCTCCTGAAATTTTTTTAAGTTTTTAATTTTTTAAATAAAAAAAAACTTTAAATTCTTTCAGTTTTTTAAATTTCTTAAAAATTTTAAAAATTCTTAAATTTGTTGAAATTCTTAAAAAAATAAAATCAAAATAAGGCTGGTACAAATATTTTTAAAAGTTTTTGTCACCCCCCCCCCCCCCCCCACCCCCCTTCAAAATTGGCCCGAAAAATCAGGGGGCAAAAAAAATATTTTTACAATAAACTTCAAAATTTCAATGAAAACTCAAGTGCAACCAGCTGATATCAAATTAAAATACATTCTCCTGCGTGTAAAATCATTTTTTTGCAATTCCGTCGTGAAACTTCTTACTTTTCCTGTCATTCTTGAACGACGAAATAGCCTACTTTTCTGTAAAAAAAATAACAGAATCGAATAGCAACACTTTTCAAAATAAATGCTGAAAAGTTCTGCTTTTCAGCACTCAAATGAGTGCTGAAAAGTTGAACTTTTCGGCTCTTGTTTTGAAAAGTAACAGTTTTCAACATTATTTTTGATTTAAAGGATTTATTGACAAAATATATGAAAATTTGACATAAAATGTCACTCAGTGTGTGTTTTTTGGAAATGCAAAAAAGTATGGAACTCCTTGCAAAACTTGATTTTTTCAGCACTCTTCGTATTTATCCAACTCGGTAAACCTCGTTGGATAAATGTACGAATCGTGCTGAAAAAATTTTTGTTTTTGTTTTTGTCAGATCTTAGATTTTTTGAAAACTAATGATTGCAAAACAACTGAACTAGTGTAAAATGCATTTTAAAACACTTTTTTCATTTAAATGTGAAGATTATGGCTTGTTATTTAATTTTTTATATTTTTTTATTTTTTTGCCCCCCTCCCCCCTTGACCTCGGCCAGGGCCGAGGGACAAACACTTTTTTAAATATTTGCATCGGCCGTAGCAGCGTCAAATAAAAAATGAGTTATTATTTTTTTTATTCTTTTCTCAAAAATTTAAATTTTCTATTTAAAAAAAATCTAATAATTTTAAAAACAAACATTTTAAAACTATTTAAAATTTCAAAATACTTAATACTTTATCTTTTTCAGATTTTTTTTTTTTACAATTTCAAATATATTTTTTCTTATTAATTCTTACAATTCTTGCAATTCTTTATGTTTTTTAAATTGATGAAAAAATAATATATATTTTTTATGTAAGCAATATTTGGGTTATCTTCAGGAGTTGAGGAAAAGTCAAAGATTGTTTATATTGGCATTTGAATCGACACCATGCTGGCAGAACCTCCTCAAAATTACCTTTCTCCGCTCGGCGGTCGAGATGATCCTGGGCTTGTCCTCCTCCTCTGTCTCTTTCGCTCGCAGTGGAACCTCCTCGGGCAGATCTTCAGCGGAAGCCGCCTCCCCATCTACCTTACCGTTACCGTTCTCGTGGGACGTTGGCTCGTCGACGCTCCCGTTCGACGCGAGACTGTTCTCGTTGGAGTCCCGCTGGGATTCGCCGTTCTCGGAGCCGGGCGCTTGCGGCACGTTGAACACCTTGTCGAAGGAGAACTCCGCCGAGGAGCCGGTACTGCTGAACGGCTTTGGACCGAGGCGGGGCTGCAAAATGGTGGGAAGACGGAGATTGAGGTTAGGTTGTGGGATGAGGATTCCGAGTACGGGTGCAGAACGTCTACTAGAAAACACCAAGGATATTCTGGGGGATGAAACTGAAAACAACAGTGGTGGGAGGAAGACACGTGCTGAGCAAACAGAAGAAATCGTGCAGTGCGCGACCGACCTACGACAACCAACCAAACAACAACTCGCGGGATGTTCAAACCTTGTATCCGGTAGCGGTAGTCCTGGGACGGGCCACCGGCCTTGGAGCCGCCACGACCGGCTCGTCTCCAGCAGCTCCCGATAGCTGCTCGGACACCGAGTTGTTGCGCGAAGTCCGCGGCATCGGCTTGGGCGGAGTGATCTCGCCCGGTTGATCGGACTCCTCGATGCTGTCGCGACGATCATCTCCCAGCTCCTCCTCCGGATGGTTCCCGTTGGCTTCCGCTACGTCCTGAATCAACTCCGCGTTGGTACTGGTCTTGGTGGTGACCTCCTTGAAGCGCTGCTCAAACTCGCTCTTTTCGCTGTGTGACTGCTGCTCCATCTGCTTGATCTTGTCCTTGATCGGGACGAAGGTCGGCTTGACGATCGTCGTGGCCGCCACCGCCGACTCGCGGTCGATCTTGGCCGCCGTGCAGTTGTTGGTTGTCGACGCGTTCTTCGACTTGTTGGCAATGTTCTTGACCACTTCGGTTAGGTTACCTCTTAGAATCTAGGTTTGGTTTTTTTTGGTTATGTTTTGTTCAGGGAAGATTTTCGAGGGGGAAACATTCGTACAGCGATAGTTTGTTTGTGGGTTAGGCGCGCAAGATGGAAATAGAAATAGAGATGAAAATGCATTGTTTATGTACACATTCGGTTCGGTTAGTATTGAGCTGGATGAAGGGGAAGGAAATCACAACAACTACGGGCTCGGGATCGGAAGAACTTACAATGATGGGCTGTTCGCCGAGTTCGCGCTTCGCCGGGTCTAAACTAATCTTTGGAACGGCCATGTTAACTCCGTTGAGCCACTGGGTGGCGGTCAGCTCGGTTTTAAACCCGTTGGTCTCCGGGTACAGATCGCTGTGGAAGTCCCGGTAGGTCTGGAAGAGGATACCAATTCTCGTTAGATTTAGTTGGATGTGCGATAAGAACTCTAAAGTTTACAAAAGGTCGAAATCGATACACAATTTCACGTTATTGTTCAAACGTTGTATTCAAATTTGAAAAAAAAAAATATTCAGAATTTTCTAAATGATTCTAAACTTAAAGTATTTTTTTTTAAACATAAATTCATGAAACTTCGGTACAAAAATTTATGCATTTTTATTCTCATATCAAAAATAACGGAACTTGATTATTTGAAAAAAATATGGCATTTTATAAAATTATAGTAGCTTTATAAAACAAAAAAAAACTCCAATTTGGAAAATCTGTTTAAAATTTCATGTTCACAAAACCATGAAAATATTAGTATTTAAAAATATTTATATTTCGTGAAAATTTTAGTATTTTTTGCACATTTTTTTCGATTTTAGAATTTTAAAAATCTGCTTTATAGGTACAGAAGACGTTATTTTTCAACAGATTTTAACTAAACAAGTGTTTTAGTTACAAAAAAAACATAAGTTTACACAAAATGCCGTTTTTCAAATACACAAATTTGCTCTTTTTCCGAAATTTTAACGGTGTTAAACCCGACTCAAAACACTAATTTGGCTAAATTCCGTCTTCTGTACTAAATAAATAACGTCTTCTGAACTCATGATGCAGATTTTGGAAGTTATAAAATTTAAAAATTGGATCAGGAAATTAAAAACAATCAAAACCTTAAATATTAAAATTTAAAATTCTATAAATTGAAAAAAAGAATTATCAATCTGTAAATTTTTTAAATTATAAATTTCTTAAATTATAAATTTCTTAAATTATAAAGTTCTTAAATTTTAAAATTTAATTTCAATTGTTCAAAAATATTTTTATTCTGATATTCCGAAATTCTTAATTTTTTTTGATTCTCAATTTTTATTTTTTCTCAAATTCCTTATTTCTGAAAGCTCTAAATTCTTAAATCATTAAATATTAAAATTATAAAATATTGAGGTTCTATAATTCTTATTCAACAATTTTCAAATTCTTTGTTTTAGAAAATACAAATGAAAAATTAAATTAAAAATATCTGATTCCAAAATTCTTTAAATCCTATACTTTTAATTTCTAAATCTAATGTTTAGAAATTCCAAGGTTCAAAAATTCTTAACATGTAAAATTTAAACTTATAAAATTCTTAAATACTCAATTCTGAAACTCTGAACTCTTAACCTCCAAAGATGCAAGATTCTTAAATAATAAAATTCCGAAATTTTACAATTCTACAACTTTAGTTCTTGAATTCCTTATTTCTTAATTCTAAATTTTTAAGATTCTAAAGTTCAAAAATCCCTAATTCTCATATTATAAAATTCCAAAGATACATTATAAAATCTGAAATGTTACATATCTATAATTTTAGTTCTACAATTTTTGAAATCCCAACTTCTCAAAATCTAAAGTTATGAAATTCTTCCATTCTGAGGTTCTCAAATCCTACGTTCTAATAATCTAAAATCCAAAAATATTAATTCTAGGGATCAATTCAATTACGAAATTTTATTATTTTTTATTTTGAAATTAAATAGTTTAATAGTAAATTATTAAATTCCGAAAAAATTAAATTATAATAATCTCAAATTCTGATTCTCGAATTTTTAAAGTTCAAAAATTGTCCAATTTTTTTTTGAAATTTTCTTAAATTTTAAAATTTTGAGATTTCAAATAATTTACAAAAAAAAAACTTATGCAGTCATCATATTTTAAAATTTGTGATATCCTCAAAATTCCCAACATTCCTCAAATTCTCGTATAATCCGGAATTCTTAAATTCTATAAAATTAAAAATTGCAAAGGTCTGCTGTTAAAAAAATAATCTCCAATAATTTAAAACTTCTTATATTCAAAAATTCAAAGTTTTGACATTTCTAAATTCTGAAGTTCTAGAATTCTTAAATTGCACTACTCTTTAATTATGTTTAAGAACTTTTTAATTGTTTATTTCTCAAATTTTAAAGTTCAAAAATTCTTGAATACTTAAGTTCTCATATTTTAATATTCTAAAATCCAAAATTCAAAAATTCTAAGGATCTATAACTATAAATTTTTAAATTTCTTTATTTATTCTACAATGTAAAATACTCAAATTATTGATTACTTAAATTTTACATTTCTTAAATTCCTCAATTTTGAACTTATCAAATTCATAAATTCTGAAGTTTTGAAATTTGAAAAATCAATGATTCTATGGTTCAAAAATTCCAAGGCTCAAAAATTCTACAATTCATAATTCAATTGTTCTTAAATTTAAAAATTTTGAAACAGAAAAATCTGTCAAAAAAATTGGTCCCAAAAATCTAAAATTATTGATATCCTCAAAATAAAAAAAAAACCAAAAAATTCAGATTTTCTTTTTTTTTTAAATAATAAATTTTACAATTCTACTGCCTAAAAAATAAATTCTTCAATCATTTTGAACTTCTTAATTCTATAATTCTTAAGTTTTGAGATTCTTAAATTCTGAAGTTCTGAAATCGTCAATTATAAAATTATCAGTTATAAAAACCTTCTTGCATGGGGTTCCTTAATATTTTAAAATTCTATTCTAAACTTTTGTACGGGAGCGAATGACCCATAGGGTTAAAGTTCCCCTAATAAAATCAGCAACAACATTATTCTAAATAGAGGTGGGCAAAATCGCTCTTTTTTAGGAGCCGCTCATTTTCGTTCGCTCATTAAAAAGAGCCGCTCTTTTGAACGGCTCTTTCGCTCTTTTTCAAAATTTGGATGAAAAGTTTTTTTTATGTATCATTTATTTCACATTGTAAATGTAAATTATTTAATAAAAATAATTAAAACTGAAAACGAGAAGTTGCCATTGAAAACCATAGGTCTTGGTGGTCTCTATGTCAGAATTTATACTCGAACTTGAACATCCGATTGGCATCCAAACTTAAATCTTGGGAAGCTGGAAAAATTGCTTTTAATTTTAAAATTGCGTTTATTTCTGCAAGAATTGAACTAATGCTGATATTTTATTTGGAGAAAATATTCTGTGACCTCTTTTCTACATTCTGATTTAATCGATAAAGTTTAACCGGACAAAAGGATTCATTTTTTTCTCCAAAATCTCTAAACTATTCAGTAGATTGTTGGTATTATTTTACAACTTATGCAAATTGAAATACTAAAATTTGTATTCCGGTTATACTTTAATATACAATCAGTTGTACAATGGCAAGTTTTTTTCAGTTCATTAAGATTCATTTCATCATTTACTTTTGGGATTAATTTTTACAAGCTTTAAAATATTTGAAACTGCATTTTCAATTCCCAAAAACAAATTTAGTACTAAACTTTTTTGGAAATTCAATAAATTACGTTTATAACAAAAATCATGCACATCAATCAGACCGGAGTTTAAAAAAGAACCGCGGTTCTTTTTTTGAGAGCCACGGTTCGTTCGCTCTTTTCAGTGAACCGGCTCTTTGAGCGGTTCGCTCTTTTTTTGCCCACCTCTATCTAAACTTCTAAATTTTAAAATTCTAAAATTCTTAAGTTCTTTATTATCAAAATCCATATTCTGAAATTCTAAAATTCTTAAATTATAGAGTTAAAATATTCTTAAATTTTAAAATGAGAGAATTCATAAAATATTTCAGTCTTTTAAGTTTTATTTCTTAAATTTCAAATCTAAAATTTTTAAATTCTGAAGCTTAACAAATCCAAAATTCTAAGAGTTGAATTTGAGAATTTGAGAAATTTTAGGGTTCAAAAATTCTAAAAATTTTAAAGTTTTTAATCACAAATCACGCAGTTTATATAATTCAATAAAAAAAACACTTTTATTCGATCTTTTGTCCTTTTATGCTAGAGTTTGATCAGATTAGATTTTTTCGACCTTCTGTCCCTTTACGCTTTCGACCTGCTAGCGTTTTTCTGCACTCACCTTCCTCGGCACCTGATACATGATCGGTATCACAGAGTTGGACGTCAGCTGCATAATCCGGTTCACCTCGCCCTCCATGACCCGCAGCGCCCGCTTCGGCACCAAGCAAGCACCCTTGGTCTGCTCACCCGAGTGTCGGATGCCCTCGATCAGGTACGGATCCTTGTCCGTCACCTCCAGGTAGCTGATCGTGGTGTCCCCCTTCCCGGCCAGGAACAACATGTTCGTGTCCGGATCAAACAGTGGCATCAGAATTCCCGTCGAGCAGTCCAGCTCCAGCGTCTTCTCCGTCACGGCAAAGTTCCGCAAATCCCGGATGATCACCTGCCGCAACCGTGCCGCATCGAACCCAGTCGTCAACACCCGGTTCTGATCGCCCAACCAAACCACCCGCGAGTCCTTGATGCTCTGGTGACTTTCGGCGACCAACGAGATCGGCGACTCCGCCCTCGGATCCAAAATCCGCACCATCTTGTCCTTACAGCTGGTCGCGCACAACTTCCCGTCGCCCTTCCAACTCAACGACTGAATCACCTCCGGATGTTCATTGTTCGAAAAGCTCTCCTGCTGACTCGTCAAGTCCCACAAACTGACGCAGCCCATCGCCGTTGACCACAGCAGACAGTCCGCCGTCGGATGGAACCCGACCGTCTCAACCCGCCGCTGCTTCGTCGAGAACGAACACTCCGGATTCGAAATCGAACTCTCCAGCCCCTTCTCCGGGATGTGCCACACCTTGACCAGGCAGTCCTGCGATCCCGTCGCCAGCAACCCGTCGTGAAACGGCGAAAAGTCCAGATAGGTCACCGTGTCCGAGTGGGCGTGCAGCAGCGGCATCGTTTTGCTCTTCCGGCCGCAGTCATCGATCGGCAGGACGGCCAGGCTCGAGCCCGCGTGCTCCCAGTTGAACGCGATGAAGGCAGCGGAAGCGGCGATGTTGTTCCCGTACGTCTGGTACGAGCCGACGCAGATGTCGCGGATGCATACTTCCGGCTTCGGTACGATCGGGGCGGCGTTCTTGTACTTGGATGCCTTAAATCGCCATGCCATGCTGCTGTCGCGTTGCCCGCGTGTGCTACGGGGTGGGGCTGCTGCTGCTGGTAGATGAGTGCTGGTGCTAGTTGGGAATTTCCGGGTTGATCTGGAAAAATGGGGAAAGAAGAGTCGGGGTTAGTTTTCAAATCTGGGCTCTGAATACCCAGGAAGACCTGCCCCAATTTATTCAAACGAATCGTCTCTGCGGTAAACTTCGCACCGTAGGGCTGGCCTGAGCGTTCCACACTACAAAATGTATTGTATTGTTTTAGTGGGATTGGATCTTGCAACCAGCGTTGCATTTTTTCTCAAATGAGGTCTATGTTGGCTTGGAAAAATGTGACTTTTTTAATTTTTTTATCAAAAACTTGAATAATTTTTAAAATTCAAAAATTTTCGATTTAAAAATTTCAAAATTTTAAAAATTTAAATACTGGAAGTTTTAAAATTTTCAACAGTATTCAAAATTTTAAAAATATTTACAAGAATTCAAAATTTTCAAACAAAAAGTAAAAACATTTAAAAAATATAATGCAAGTACAGTTTTTCTAAGAACTTGAAAACTTAATCTTTTATTTATTTTTTATTTATATAATAATCAAAATTTATTCAAACGAATCGTCTCTGCGGTAAACTTCGCACCGTAGGACTGGCCTGAGCGTTCCACACTACAAAATGCATTGTTTTGTTATAGTGGGATTGGATCTTGCAATCAGCGTTGCAATTTTTCTCAACTCTATGTTGGCTCGAAAAAAAATCTATATTTGATTTGTATCTAGTGATTGTTTGAGTGCGAGTTTGGGCTTTCAGTTATTACTTGTTAATAAAGCTGTCACCAAGAGCAAGAAAAAAAAAACTTACTAAGATTGCAAGGGAAAGGGGATAGAAATAGAGAATGCTTAGAACTAGATCACAGATTTTTATCCTTTATAGATGTGCTTGATCATCAGCTCCCCAAGGGCCAGGAATTGCTCCGCTTGGTTATGGCAGGTCCGAAACCGCGTCATCATCTCCCCTGCGAGAGCAAAGAACTCTGGCATGGTAAAAAGATCTTCCCCGGTAACTTCTTGCTGGGCCGCATTGCCGCTACCGGCAGCGACCTCTTTTAAATTATTTGATCAAAAAATCAAAGTATTGTTCTAAAATTTAAAAATCAAAAATTATAAAAGTGGCAGTTTTAAAATATAAATTACCTAAAACAACGGACTTTTTTAAATTTCTTTATCAACAATTTTAAAAATTTGAAAAATTCAAAAATTATCGATTTAAAAGTTTCAAAATTAAAAAAAAAATTAAAAGTTGGAAGTTTTAAAATTTTCTACAGTATTCAAAGTTTTTAAAATATTTACAGGAATTCAAAATTTTCAAACAAAAAGTAAAAACATTAAAAGAATATAATGCAATAACAGTTTTTTTTTTTTAATTATTTTTTTTTTTAATTATTCAATGATTTTAAATAACTAGAAAATTTAAAGCTGAAAAAAATAAAAGCGTAAAATCAATAAAACTTTTAAGCTCGGAAATTTTAAAAGTTTAAATATATTTTTTTTTGAAGAATCCCCTGAATTAAAACTTTTTTTACTTGAGAATTTTGCAAAAAATATTTGATAATAAATTCGGTTTTCATCCAACAACTTATTTTTTTAAATGCAAAAAAAAATCAATCATTTGATTTTTGCTAAGAATTCAAGAACTTAATAATCAAAATTTCAAACATTTTTTTTAAAATAATTTAATTATTTAAACACATTTTTTAACAAAAATATAAGATTTTAAAAATTAAATGGGTTAATTACCTAATAACCAAAATTTCAAACAATTTTTTTTTAAATAATTTGACAATTTTAAAATACTACATAATTTGAAACTAAAAAACACATTTTTAACAAAAAAAAAAGATTTTAAAAATCAAATAAAGTCAATTTTAAAATCGTAAAATCAATAAAACATTTAAACTCGTTAATTTTGAAAATACAATTTTGTTAAAGAAACCCCTGCATTGAAACATTTTTTACTTGAGAATTTTGCAAAAAAATATTTGAGAATAAATTTGGTTTTCAACAACAATTTATTTTTTAATGCAAGAGTTTTTCAATCATTTGATTTATTTTTTCTAAGAATTCAAGAACTTAATTTTTATTTCTTTTTTTTATTTACCTAATAATCATTTTTTTTATAAACATTTTTTTTATAATTCAACAATTTTAAAATACTAGAAAATTTTAAACTGAAAAAACACATTTTAAACAAAAATATAAAATTTTAAAAATAAAAAAAATCAATTTTAAAATCGTAAGATCAATAAAACTTTTAGGCTCGGATATTTTAAAATTTTGAAAATACAATTTTGTTGAAGAAATCCCTGCATTGGAACATTTTTTACTTGAGAATTTTGCAAAAATAATTTGAGAATTAATTCGGTTTTCATCCAACAACTTATTTTTTAAAATGCAGGAATTTTTCAATCATTTGAATTTTTTTCTAAGAATTCAAGAACTTATTTTTTTTTCTTTTTTTATTAATCTAATAATCAAAATTTCAAACATTTTTTTAATAATTCAATAATTTTAAAATACTAGAAAATTTGAAACGTAAAAACACATTTTTTAACAAAAAAAATAAATTTTAAAAATTAAATAAAAACGATTTTAAAATCGTAAAATCAATAAAACTTTTAAGCTCGGAAATTTTAAAATTTTGGAACAGTTTTTACTTGAGAATTTTTTCAAAAAAAAATATTCAAGAATAAATTCAGATTTTCAACAACTATTTTTTTTTAAATGCAAGAATTTTTCAATCATTTCAAAAAACATTCAATAGTCATATTTTTAATTACGAAAATTAAGTAAAGTTTCTATGTATACTAGAGAACAATAATTTGAAAAAGGAAGAAAGTTGGAAATTTCTGTAGCTTAGGGTAAACGCATCTATAGTCGAACTACAGTGTCCGAGATCATTTTTTAGATTTTCTCGGACTAAATGCAACGAGAATCATCGAAATTCGCCAAAATATAGATATAGTTTCAAAATTTTAAAAAAATTTAATGATTCAATTTTTGAATTAAAAAAAATGATATTTTCAAAAAAAATATAACAAATTTAAACTCAAATTTTCTCGAATCCCGAAAATCTCTGAACGTAATATTTTAACAAACTCTCATTGGACCTAAATAATAAAAAAAAACTTCAAAATTAGTCCTAAAGCAAAAAATAAGGGCATATGACAGAGCACTTGACACCTCTCACAGCTGACTCCATCAATTGTTTTTGTGTTACTTTTTCCAGCAAAAGTCGTGTATGTATGTGAGTGTTAAACTGTTAATTTCTAGAGTTTTTTTTTTTTTTTTTTTTTTGAGAAGTTCCTATAAGCTATTGTCTTTCATATGTTAATAGGACCTTTGAAAAAAAAACTCTTGATTTCTCCTCGCCAATCTTATGTAAGTAATTTAAAATTGCATTTTTTTCTGAAACATGGTGTGACAAAAGAAGTGTCATTTGCATCGCAAACTGGAAAAAAGTAATCTTTTTCTATGAATTTAGTATTACATTAAAAAGAGAAAATAAATATCTCAAGATTTTCAGCAATTTGTACACCATTATTTTAGTATGTGTAATTTCTAATGTATTATCCAAAGATTGAATTGAAATGTTTAAACAGCTATTCGATAACATCAACTGAACAATCCCATTACAAATCAGACTTCATTTAATTCGAATGATATCACCTCTACACGGTTGGAAATGTTAATGATACCAAACGTGTCACGCTGATTAGTCACACCGTGACGGCTTCAGAGTTGGGCATAACTTCTCGGCAGCGAGTCATCCATGAATGAAAAAAAAAACCTGCAAATTCATGTAAAACGTTCAACCAAATCTCCTCCAAGTTTCAAGCGCTTCCTGTCACTGCTGTTTATCGATCACCCAATCACCAAAGACTTGGGGTGTTGCTCCAATGGCCGTTTCGCTATCACTGATCTTCGAGATCCACCACCACCACGCTTGATTAATTCACTTGATTGCACAGAGTCACAGATAAACAGATTAGATTCGTTTCTTGAAAGTGACAACACTAGCGCAATCTGTTGGTCAGTTTTTCAAACACGCATGAACGTAGAAATGTCAACAAACAATCGAATTGATCGTTTTTTCGCTTCTCGAATCTTCTTGTCTGTGCGTTTTGTCTGGCATCGTTTTTCCTACCGATTGGGCACAGATTAGTGAACTGCGTTCGTTCGAACTCTATGGACTGGAAAACGGATTTTTTTTTCTCTCTTCTTTTCTTTCTGCCGGCCGGCCAACTTTGGGGCCCCTCGACATGGGCACTTATCGTTTCCTGCGCCGCCACACGCACGTGTGGCTCTCCTTCTCTTTTCTACGGACCACTTCCGGTTTCCTTTCTTCCTTTTCACCGCGGGGTGTCATTCTTTGTCTGCACTGACAGAAGGGATATTCGCGTGCTTCACGAAGATGCTGGTGGCGCGCTCGCTTTTGGAGACTCAAGAGCGAGAAAAGAAAAATGGAACGTGTGTGGAAATTATTCAAACGAAAATTAAATATCGTGTAAGGTGCACAGAGATCGAGCAAAAAAGGGTAAAGGCACCCATGCAGGAAAGTTTGCCTAGAGTGGTGTGTCTTGCAGGTTACTGCTTGAGAGTAGTTTGTCAATTTTTGGGCGGCTAGATTGCTATTAAGACCGTTTCAAAGAATCGTGTCTGCGGTAAACTCAACGTCAGTGGGGCTGGCCAACGCAATTTTGCAATTGTGGTTGTTATTTTTTTTGTTTTCTAATTAAAATGCGCCACTCAAAATTTGCTTTAAAAAGTATTAATTTTTTCAGTCACTGTTCAACACTCTACAATTCACCCCTTTTCCAATGTTAAACCATATAGGCTCGCGAGTAGTAAAAATTGATTCGAGCGCAATTTCCATTTGGATAACGTCTAATTGGCTTCTCCCTCGGCGTCCCGGTAAGGCACCACCCGTCCACCACACCTTGCTTTTGCTGCTCGATGAGGTTCTTTGAACATCTGCTTTGAACGATCTAATTGCGTTTTTTTGTTGTTGTTGTTGTTGTTGTTGTTCGTTTTCGAGAAGAAGAAAAAAAACAGGTCTTTGCATGCGCATTTCTAGTTCGTTCGTCTGCAAATCGTTAGGCTTTTTAAAGTTTTCGCGAAAAAAAAGTGAATTTCGATCAAATTTCACGCCAAATTTGCACCGCTTTGTGACTTTGGCTTCAAGTTACGGCGGCGAAAAAAAAGTGGCCCCAAAAGTTTGGCACTGGGCCCAATCGCCCAAGTTTAGTCGAAGGGAGAGGCTTATTAGATGAGCATTAAGCAAATTCGGCCCAGCTGGTCCAAATATATATGGTGTTGTTGCCCACCGAAGAATTACGACATTCGGTGAACATACGATGGGTGCGAGCAGACTGCACAATAATAATAGTAATCTGCAAAGTTGAAAATTTTAATTTTTCTGGATAATTTTGTGTGAGAAAAATGCGTAATTTTTCCTTAAAAACCTTGTAAATTTCATCATTGAGCTAAACTTTTTCATTTTTATTTTAGTATCAATTTTACATTATGTAAAATGTAAATTCTAAATTCACTTCTCAGTTAAGACATTTTTATATGATTTTACATTTATCTTAATTAAAATTGTCAGGAGAGGTTTTATTCCGAACAAATGTGTAATTTGACCACAAAAACTGTAAAATTTCATCAACGAGCTGAATTTTGAACCACATTAAAAATGATAATGCCACCGCTTGAAAAAATCTACGTTTTGAAATGTTTCCTCATTTTTCTGGCGTCAAATGTAATTTTACACTGTTTTGATGTAAAATCATGTATCCTAACAGCGAAATGTAATTTTACCCAGTTTTCGAAGTAAACTCAAAAATTCATCTGACACAACATTTTTAGCACAGATTTTGTGTCAGAATATTTTTTTTAACCAACAAAAACTGTTTAATTTCTATTTCTACATGAATATGTATGTGAAACTACATTGAAAAGTATGGAGCTGCCTCTTAAGTTAGATTTTTTTTTTGTGATTTGACCTATTATTTTTGTGCGAACATGAATGAAAAAAATAAAACGTTGGACATTCAGAAAAAAAAACATGGTGTTTGGGTTAAAATTACACATTAATTTGATACGAAACATGCAGGACAGATTTTGTGTCAGAAACATGTGTGAAATTTCACCAGCGCGTTGAGATAAATAGGTAAAAATAGGTAAAATTACATGTAAAATTTGGTAATTTACACATTTTTTGCTTTGTGGCTAACAGATTATACACACAGATCATGTCTACTTTTTTTGAAGTCGTTAAACCACAATTTATGTGGAACAACGCTTTCTGAACATAATTCTAAGTAACACACTCACCGCTTGAGTGGAGATTTCTTTGCCAAACAGCTAAAAAAACATGGTAATATTGCCAAATTTGGTTTAAGGTAGAATTTGTCATTTTGCCTGGAAAATGTGTGTAATTGCTATTTTATCTAATCTAATCTAATCAGACCCTAGCGCAGCCAATCTTTCGAAGGGATCCTGGAGAGTGCCTTAGGTTAGATGACGCCTAGCACTCTTCTTGTCATTTATTAACATTTGTAGTGCGCCATTGCATTGAAATGCGTTGAAACATCACAAGCGTTAAAGCGGCCAGGCCTACTGCGTAAAGCCGTATCGCAGAGATGACTCGTAATTGGGTTGAGTTTGAGCACTGAGTGTTCGAACAACAACACAATTCTGAATCGACAGGGAAGGAAGAAGCGTGGGGACACACCACCATACGCTCCGAGATTTGGTTGTATTCGTTGGGAGCACCATGCTAAGAAGGTTTGGTACTCCGGGACCCTCTGGGATGGGACATTGTATTTCCACGAATGCCCTGGACACTATTTGCCGTGGTTAAAGCGCCACAACTCGCTCTCTGTAACAGTATTCCTAATTCCAGTCCACGCTCACCAAGTCGTCATGGCCTGGTGGTTAGCATTTTTGCTTACCAATCCAAAGGACGGGGGATCGAACCCCGCCTCGAGCGACTTTGATTTGTCGTTCATATTTATCATTTCAAATTCATGTGTTCTTAACTTTCTCGTTGGGAGCAGATGGGCATCGAACCCAGAACCATTCGCTTAAAAAGTGAACACCGTAACCAGTCAGCCACGGCCGCTCCGCAAATGTGTGTAATTGCTATTTTAACACAAAAATGGAAAATATAAAAAAAAGAATTATATTTCCCATGTCAAAATCATTCTTATTTTTACTGGGCAAATGAACAAATTTGTTAGATATTGTGAAACTTTTTTTCTGTTACAAATTATGTCTGTTGTTGTATATGACTTATTTTTCGATGTACTTTTCCCTTAAAATATATTAAAAAAAGCAATCACGCATAAAAAAGAAGCAAATTTACACTATGTTTGAGGCAATATTAAACTTTTTTGTACATAAAATCTGGTCACATTCCCAGATGTGATAGGGGAACTACACAGCAAAAAATCCGATGGTAAAATCGCATGCAAAAGCATGCACATCACCTTTGTGAGCAAAAGCATGTAATATTGTATGAGAAAACGTGTACACAAAAAGCATGTACCGAAGAAAAAAAATCAGGTCTGCTCACCCCAAAAATAACATCAATCCGGCGAGAATCATACTTAGATTTCTAAGTCAGCGCCCCAACCCGCTCGGCTATCTCACCGCTGTTAAAATGGTTGGATCAATGTCAATGTAACAGTAGGTATTATCGGCCTATCAGGACTTTGAACATGAATTACAGCTTAAATAAAGTGTTTTTGACTGCTCCAAAGCAATAAACAGCTCAAAAAAAGTGAGCAACCAACTAATCATTGTTGATACATCTGAAAATGTTGATTTAATTGCGGAAAACGGCAAAAGTGATGAGAATTAGTCGAATGGCTTAGTGTGAATAATATGGGTATATTTCCCCTATTACTTTTATTTTTACTGTGAATTAATTAAACCTAATTTAACATTTGAAATAATTTTATAAATATCGATCCTTTGTAACTTTTCCAAATTTCCTAAAGTGTATTCCTTGACCTGATTTACAGTGTAAACCAACAGGTTGTCGTATCCAATAAACCAACAAATTACAAATTACAAATTGTTATGATAAATCAAACTCATTTCATAAATAAATATTTCAAAGTATACAAACTCAACCTCAACTTTGACATTGGTACTTATACAAAACAGGATACTGTTAGGTTAGTCAACAATGCAATGAATGTAAAATTATCGCTCGTTGATAAGCCTTCTCTTTGCGGATGTTTTTGTCAATTTTAATTGATCGATTTTTTAAACCCTACATATGATCTGACAACTTAAATGACGAGTGTTTTTTTTTTTCTTCAGCTGGAATGAGCAGGAAATAAGTAGAATTTTGGAAAGTTGAAAATTTGGTTAACTCTTTTTTGACTAATTTTACCTAAAATGTGCTTTCAACTGTGAAATTCAACAGAAACTGATGAAAATTTCACCAGTTCCTGATGTAAAATTACACGTTTTTTTAGACAAAGGCTGTCACCATTCCCTGATGTGTAAATTAGATATTCATGTAAGAAATGAACTAAACGCACTTCAACAAATTTTCTTTGCGGCTAACATTACGCAGTAAAGTCTGGCCGCTTTGATCTTAAGGTGTATACTTTAAAAGAATTCCAACTAAAAATGTAACAAAAAAAAAACCTTGACAAAGCAGCATATTTCTGCGTAACTTCTTATCAGTCTTACCACAGCTGCCGCTGTTCCATAAGCTTAGCCACATGAACTTAAAGAGAACGAGCTTATTCATCAGTGATTGCAACGGGATGCAATTTGCGCGATTGCATGAAGTTTAGCCTTAAGAGCACTGCCGCTGGTGAGGTTGGCAAGTACCTTGCAATGGAGGAGAGTGGGCATAATTTCATTATCGTTCGCACACTCTTTCAATTTTAGAACCATTAAATGAGCTTCCTTTTGTTTGCGAGCTCTCGCGTTTTGCTTCGCGATGTTCTCTCGCGAGGGTCTTGTCCAGCTACGGTGCTTCTACACGAAAAAAAAAAATCAATTCTCGAAATCGTGAATTAAACTCACGAATGCGAGAACCACGAAGGATATATTCACGTTTATAGCTATATATGCACTTCGGAAGGAACCGGTCAAGAAAAAAATCAAATGGGCAGCAGCGGCGGCGAGAGCAAGCCAGAGAGGGTGAAGAAATGCCCCAAGAAATCGCTCCCTCTCCTTTGTTCTGCTGTTCGTAAAGCTGTTTCTTGACCCCTTTCCTTCCGAAATCCGTACTAGCCTTATATGGCAAATGCACCATACTCATGAACAAATTCCTTCGTGGTTCTCACATTCGTGAGTTTTAATTCACGATTTCGAGAATTGATTTTTTTTCTGTGTACATAAATAACCATAACGCCCATGGCGAAGCATCATTTTGGCGCCCCTCCCAAATTTACAACATTTTGATAAATTGATGCTATGTTTCAATGACAACTTCAATTAGTTTTGATTTCATAATTGCAATTGGAGACCTGATTATCTGGAGTTTTTTTTTTTCAAAGGTCCATAAAAACCAAATTTTCAATTTTTTTGAGGTTTTTTATTAGCCCGGACTCAAGGCGGCTTTAAAAACACCCAAAAGGCAAAAACTGGAAATTTGGTTTATTGGATCTTTTCAAAAAAAAAAAAAAAAAACTCCTGATATAATGGTTAAAATCAGAAACACAGTTTTTTTTTTATATTTTTTAATCAATATGAGATAGGTTGAATTGAAAATTTATTGTAGGAATTAAGTTGACTGAATATTTTCTCAGATTCCATAAAATTGATAATGTTCCCTGGGCATGAGTAAGGATCTTGTCGCCGCTAGCGGGTTGGCTCAATTATAAAATTAAATATTGATAATATTACCCAATTATCCGGCCAACACTTGCGATCGGATCTCTACATTGTGTCTAGGTGTAAATTCCTAGCTAGGAGTGATCAGTGTTAGAGATGGTCCCAGGGCTTAAGTAGGAGTTCATTGAAGCAAATAGTCTCCCCTCCCTTTTAAATTGAAAAAATGAACTCTGAAAACAAGCGCTTACTCACAATAAAAAAAAAACAGATGCCTCTTCTAGGCCTGGTAGGGCTGCAAAAACATAGATATATAAGTATATCATAAGCTGTGTATTATTTTGATTTGTCAAAATTTCTATAGAGTCTCGGTCAATCAATAATGAAATGATATCGGACAAAATTCGTTAATCTGTTGAACTAACGGTTTTCGGATTATCCCTGGGCCTTGTAAAGTCAAGGGGCATGATTTGATCCTAGTGCATTAGTTAAAATTTGGGTATACATTCTTTTTTATAAGCACTATGGACACCACTTCATGCTACGAGAACTCGCTTTGTCGCAGCCCAAGGGCTTAAGCGTTGACCGATAAGCTGTCTTCGTGAACTAGGTAGTTCTCCGATAGTGAAAATATCACAATTGCACAAGACACCGCTGCTTCTGTGACTTTTTCACTATCACAATGTGGGATTTAGGTGGGACTTTTGTATAGTACAATTGATTTGTTGCTTAGCATTAGCATTTAAAATAAATCTGTATGCTTTCCAAATCTATTTGATGATAAATTTAGTTGCAATTGTTAAGTTAGAGTAATGCTGTTAATAAACTTTGATTGATGTAGAATACTAGGCATTCTTATATGTCAAATTATCCATAGAGTCTCGATCAATCAATAATGTAATGATATCGGACAAAATTCGTTGATCTGTTTAATGGTTTTCGGATTATGGTTGTATTGACCATTGTTGCGAATCGAGGAACTACGGATCTTTTGACGTAAATGGTCATTTCTTTTTCAAATCGCGATTTCTATCCTATTTGCATTTATATCAGTTCACAAATTTTTATTGTTTTTTGATAGAAGTAATACTGCAACAATTAAAGAAACGTTTAGTTTTGAACATTAAGTTTAGAGGATTTTAGATTAAAATTTAGATTTTCAATCCAAAGTAGTTAGCAAATGAATATTTGGACTTATATGAATAATTGAACATTTTGGACTTATGAATAACACTCAACTGTGCATTTATTCTAGAGTCAGATCCATACAGCGTCAGTGTTTATTTGGTCGAAGTGTACTAATTCATTGGCAGATCTGATTCTAGTTGTAATGTACGACAAGACTACTGACGGACGTGACAGGACGAGGGCCCAGTTTAGAGGTTTCAACATCAACGATGTGCGGCTGGACCACCCTCCCAAAAAAAAAAAAAAGATTCCATAAAATTGATAATGTTAGCAGGGTTTAGTTTTAATTTATTTATTTTTCAGATGAATGCACAGAATGTTTTGCTCAGTCATGATAAATTTTGCTATAACTTATCAGTTGATTTGATATGTTCTATGCCTGTACTGTCAATTTGATTGTATAAGCAAAAACTTTCCCGGATTTGTTAAATTTAGCTATATGAATTGGCATTGGATTTCGTTGCGGTGTAGTTGGAAAAAAGAATCAAAAATCCTTCATTAAAATTAAAAAAAAATACTAACTATAATTTTTCAACATGCAGGGCAGAACCAAATTTTGTCAAAATCAAATAAAGATCTGGATCATTCAAAATCCAGCTCTATTTATGATAAAACTTATTTTAATGATAATAACAAGAGCCTTATTTTTGGTTAAAAAAAATATGAATATAAGTTTTTTTTTCTTTTTTGTTGATTAGTCCATACGATGCTTGAGAATATTTTTACATAATTTTATGTTTTAAAATTATGTTTTTTTTTCATCGGTAGTTTTTATTCTAGAAAAAATGTTGCACACAGCTATATAAATATTTTCAAACCTTGATAAAATATTTTTTGTTTGTTTTCGCTTCGCTTCGCTAGGAGACGGTGATTTAAGCGGATTGCAGACTGGATTTGGGGAGACTTGATCCCCGGGGAGACTTGATCCCAAGCCTGTATCTCGTCAGCATGTGGGTAAAACAATTTGCTTTGTTTTAGAAAGTTGTGCGAAATTTACTAAAACTCATTGTAGAAAACAAAGAAAAAAATTTAAAAATGTTAAGATTGAGTTACACACGTTTTTCTAAGAAGTGCTGCAAAAAACTCCCAAGAGATCTTTTTTCTTTGTTTTGATAAGTATAGAAAACACTGAAAAATTATTCCAAAAAATATTTTTTATACATGAATTGTTTGATAAATATATCAACTCCAAAACCCTTACGCATTTGAAGTTAAATTTATCGTCATACTATTTTTACAATCAATTGTTTAAAAAAGTGCGTTTAGGGAGACTTGATCCCTGCATTTTTACAGTCACTGGAATCAGCCTCAAGATTAAATAATTGGGCTGAGTCTTCGTACATAGTTTCCTTTAGTATAGTTGTATACATAACTTACTGCAGTTTGAACCTTTTTTCAAAAGTTTTGTAAACAAAATTTTCCAGCTTTTGTAAACATGCTCAATTTTGGTCTAAAAAAGGAAATTTTATGTTTTTAAATATTTTGCATGCTAAACTTGTTATATTTTTAACACAAACGTACAGGTTTAATGTGAAATTGCTGTAACTTATGGAAAATTAAAAGTTTGGATGAATAAGAAACATTTTGCTTAAGATTTCTTCAAAATGTTGAAAGGGGGATCAAGTTACCCCTAACATTTTTGAAATGCCGGTTTAAAATATTTTTCTAAAACGCTTGGCATGATTCGAAGAGTTCATCTGATGAAATATCCGTATTAGCCAAACATAGATGAATGTTTAAGCTTTCAATTCATGCAAAAATATCATAGTTTTGTGAGAAATTGACAGAGTTATGTGCGATACAAAAAAGGGGATCAAGTCTCCCCACTCTCCCCTACACCTAAAGTTTAAGAACGAGGGGATAGCCCTCACGAAAAGAAACGTGAGGAAAGTGCTATTTTGCGAGAGTATAGTCCTCTCGCGTGTTCATTCGTTCATTGGAACAGTTTATCTTATTGAGTGGCTTATATGGACAAATGACCGCCACTTAGTCACCGAACCATGGTGGCCCATACGGCAAAGGTACGGTTCAATATGCCGAAGGTCTTGGGTTCGAGTCTCGGTACCGGTACTTTTTTTTTGATAAATGAACTTTTCTTGAAGATGAACCCATGAGTAAAGTACTCCCGGTAATTTTTGGATTTATCCTCTCAGTCCGCACACTGTAACATTTTACTACCGAATCGTGCTCTTTATCCTCTCGTATGCCGATGTCCAGTTCTGGGTGTAGGTCAATTTAAAAACACAATGTTGCTTATAAAAGAGGAAATCGTGCTGAAAAAATTCAAAGGCCGAGATTGTCAACATTTCAAAAGAAAAGTGTTGCTTTAGTGTTTAAATAATTTATATTTTGAAGAAGCCAACTGATCAAAATAAGACTATCGAGGTTTTTAAGCGAAGATGGCGTTCGAATGGTGAACGCCCGAAATGTCAAAATCACGCAGTGGTACCAACATTACGGAGCAAGTGTGCCATGGCATGACAGCCACATTTTTTTTTCTAATGTTGGTGCTACTGCGCGATTTTGACATTTCGGGCGTTCACCATTCGAACGCCATCTTCGCTTAAAAACTTGGATACTTTTCCACAGTTTGGTGATTGTGATTCACAGCCAAATCAACGTGAAAATAAAAACAATTCGCTATAAACATTAATAATCGAGATTCGATTAATCACAAAAAAAAAATACTTTTGTCTTATTTATTATTGTCGAGCTAAGTATTACCCCTAAATTTCTCTAAAGTGATTAACGTGAAGACTTCCATCATTGTCATGATTTTTCCTTCAAAGATATAAATTTTGCGTCGCTTTCAATATTTTGACAAAATTCCTTCAACAAGTTATTTAGATTAGTGCCCTACAAATGCTGATTTCTTTTGGTAACGATTATCTCATTCCTTGTTAAGTCATGGAAATCGTCATTAATCAATGATTGCCAACTAGGACGTCAATGACTGTGCCACAAAAGTATATAAATTTTGAAGCACAATTGATTTAGATGAAAAAATCCTTCAGTGGATTCAAGAAGGCAACAACCGGCACATGCTGATTCATTTTGGTGCAGAAATTCGTTAAATTGAATTTAATACACAATTTTTTATAGTGATGATTAATTTTCTTCGAAAATGATCAACGGCTTCACCTTAAGACACTTTAAATCCAAGATGGCGGCTAAAATGGCAAAATGGAGCGTTCCTTGAAATTTACTAAAAACTAATTAGTACACCAACCAGTAGAGCTGCTTTTTGTGAACATTTCTGTTTAATTTGACTTTTCTAAAAGTTATTCTATTATTTTTACAAGCATTTAAAAAAAATTCCCAAGTGTATTTTAATCAGACGAGAATGCACTGGAGCCCACGCAATTTCTATTCTATTTCTTTTTTTTTCTTTCAGCACTCTTTTGTGTTGCCATTTAGGATGAAATTTTCAGCGAACACTCACAAAAAGTGACATTTACCGAGAAAGTTTGTTTGTCTTCGCCTTCGATTTGAATAGGTATAAACTTCAAGTGGCTCAGCGCGTTTGTTTGTTTTTTTTTATAGCGCTTGCAAATTATTTACATGTGTCAAACACAAAAAAGTGCGAGTTTGTTTGTTTGTTTGTTTGCGATAGTGTAATGGCTCCTTACTATTGCGCGTCCTAAGAAATAATCAGTTTTGGTGATTATCTTGAAGAGGTCCCTAAGATAAGAGCGCAAGCGTTTTTCTAATCCATCGTAGCAATCATGTTCAATTTCCTAAGATGTCAGGTTTGTTTTCAAGATTGAATGCAGTCGGTAGTTTAGTGTTTTCTTCATAAAAAAAAAACATTTAATTGAATGTATGTATTTTTTCTGATGCAGGGATCATGGAGGGTACCGTGGAGGACATCAGTTTGAGGAACCAACATGAATAGCTGGGAACAGACCATTAATTTCCAGTTTGTTATGGTTCAGTTCTCTGGGACCTCAACGATCTTTCAGTTGGCCCGTTGCCGGCACTTTACCACATTGGCTGATGCAGAGTAAGATGCACTTCCTTATCAAGAAGGTTATGTGTGTGCTCAAAAACCCACATAAGATTGATTTCTAACGCAGCCGAATATTTGAAGCAAACAGTCACGTCTCCAGGTGGCAAGTTGATTCAGAGCATCAACGGGCCTTTCCATTGATCACCATGTCGTCAAAAAAAAAATCAGCCACCCAAGCCAAACTGTCGTCGTCAGTATGAGCCTCCCGGTCGGTGAAGTACTTTCCACGTGTATTTTTATATGGAAGGAAAAAATCTAAAAAATACAATTTTCTAAAACCAGCATGAATTAATCGTTATCAATCTCTTTTTATTGCACGATTCTTATACGAAATCAATTCAAATCCACTTGAAGATCTCCAGCGCCATGTAAGATAGTTATGAGCCTCCGGTTCGGGTTGTTCTTCTTTTGCCCAGGGCTGTGGAGTCGGAGTTTGAGCCGGATTCGGTGGAGTCGGGTATTTTTGGGGACCTGGAGTCGGAGTCGGAGTCGGCTAAATTGTATGAGCTGGAGTCGGAGTCGGCTAGAGTTGGTAGGATGGAGTTGGAGTCGGAGTCGGTTGGAGCTGAAAGCTGGAGTCGGAGTCGGCTAATCTCAGAAAGCCGGAGTCGGAGTCGGAATCGCTTGAAATATGACCCGACTCCGCAGCCCTGAGTGTGCCAGTGGACGATGCATTTCAGCATATCTTCTGATTATCCTTGTTGGGTTATCTTTCTCTTCTGATAAAGTCAGAACCGCGTGAGTCTCCGGAGGAGAGGTCGAGCTCAAAGATCAATTGAAGAGCGATGCCGACTAAGAATTGTGATTGCCTTCACGTCGGGACCAGAATTGTCCTTGGATGTCTTTACTGACTGCTCGGTCTCCAGGGGAGATTTAATGTCAGCGCGAGCATGGACCGCCAGGCCAGTTACCAGGTCACTACGGTACAATCACTTCGTCAGTGGTACGATGATAGAACCTGGAGGTTCCGCGAGTGAATGTCCGTATCGACTTAGACAGGGAGAGTCCCGTTTGGCTCTCCAAATCTAATCTTATAAAGACCACCAGCATCAAAGGGAAGGGAAACAATAAATGACTCCATCATGTCCTCTCCTCGCACCATGAAGTTCAAGGATGACGCCCTTAGGACGCTGGTCTTAACCGTCTAAGGAGATCTTCTCACGACAAGTCCGGTTTAGCAGATACTTGAGCTGCTAATTGCCAACGAGAGAAAAACCTGCCCGACGGAGCCAGTAACGTCCGTTGCGCGTCCATCCGACCTGGTCCGGAGACTGGATACCACCAAGCTGACCGCGAGAGCCGCAGAACCGCTGCTTCCAGCGCCGAAGATAGACAACAGCAGGCAGGACCAACAAGCCAACACCAGCCAGCCAAACAAGCCCCCACGATTTTCCCAGATTGTCAGTTTATGTCAACAATTCTTTTTTGTGTTAGCCTACTTGCTCTTGTCTTTTCTAGGGTTTTGCGTTGCGACGATATCTTTCTGCGGCGATTAATTGGAGCGCAGGATTCTAATTTTTCTCGAAATTATTAATATATAAATCAAACAAAACAAATACCAATGCCACTATCAACGAATCAACTTTGCCGTAAACTGAACACAGTTGACCTGATCGTTTAAATGTTTCAACTTCAGAGTTAGTTTAACATTGCAATGCTTGCTTTTCTTTGCTCGTTGCAAAATTATTGAGTTTCAGATTAAAGTAACTACCATAACACACCACAGCTAGCTTCTTTCCTTCAGCACAGCCTGCTCCGATAAACACACCAACCCAACACCCAAACACACACTTGCTTGTCACACCACACCACACCAGCTTGCTTTGGGTTGCTAAACTCTCCTGCTATCGCGAGTCAGCCAGGCCAGCCAGCCTGCTTTTTTTCTCCTTCATATGTCATGCATGTGGCTGTTGTGCCGTTCTGTGTTGTGTGCATTTACTTTTCATTGTCGTTTTCGTTCGCGTCCGCAAAAGGTACTGCGAATGCCAACTTGGATTTGCTTGCAAGTCGCACCAGGATTAGTCATCCGCGCGCTGATAGCAATCTATTCGTTGGGTTGGGTTTTCGCGAATGTTATCATCGCGCGGCGCGTCATAACAATTGGATGAGCTCATAACTTTTTTTTTGTTTTCTTGTGTTTTTTTTTTTCAGAGAGGATGCAAGTTGAACAACCCCTCCGGCTTTCGTCCAGGATGTCGTCGTCGACGACGACGACGACGGTCTCCAGCAAGGAGTAGCGGAGGGGTCAAAAATCGACCAACAGGAGGAGACACACACAAAACATTACCCCACCGAAACAAACAAAAAAGAAAACGTTGTGTTGATGTGTGTGCGTCCGACAGGACGACTCATCAACCTCTTACCAACACAAAGCGCGCTGGGCCTTTTTTAAATGTTCCTTTATCTCGCACACACACACATGTTTTGATATCCCTTTTTCGACGACGGCTCTCTTTCTCACACGTATGACGCGCCCCGGCGGAGGGCGCCTGAGCACACAGGACGAAGGCGACGACGACGGCCGTGGGCCGTGCAGGAAGAAGCTGGAGGCAGCGCAGCGGCCATGGAAAAACCCCACCGCCAACCTCCGACGACGACGACAAAGAAGAAGCCGCGAGCCGCATAAAAAATGTACTTTTTTTTATAATCACACATCATTTTTGTAGAATTTAAGGACACACTCTTTTAAGTTTCTGGTAGATTTATATGTAATCACACAGTAATAGGTTCCCCCACAGGTAATTTCAAACGTCGACCATGGTACATCCTGTCGGCGCGGTCACTCCCTTCTTCCAGGTCCTTTCATTTTTCGTTTCTTGCGCGTTGCGCCCGTCCAGCAAAAGAAGCAGGAATCAGCGAAGAAAAAGGGGCCAAATTTTGGCCGGCCGGTTTTCGGCGTAGGCGTAGGCACAGGCCGCGACGACCCCCCACTGGAAAAGACGACACTCACTTCACGATATTCCAACTGCTGCTGCTGCTGCTGCTAGGCTAGACTTTTGCGAAGATCTGCTGCTTGCACTTTGGAACACCCTTTCGAACTCGCGCGCTCGCGTCTTGGCTAATTCTTCCTCGATAATTCTTGCGCTTTTCGCCAGCAAATAATGTTCTCTCTGGTTCCCCTCTTCTTTTCCTCAACTTTAAAGTACACACTGAGCGCGACGAAGACGACGACGACGGCGGCGGCGGCGGTGTTGTCTACATTGGTCGGAGAGTGAAGAAGTACTGCCTGGCTCTGGCTCCGAGAGTCCCAGAACAAGCCGCGCGAATACGCCTCTGGAGTAATAGTGTTGGTGCAGGCGCGGCGCAGCGCAGCATAAAAAGACTCCAACTCTCTCTCTCTGAACTCGAGGTTCAGGGTAGAGAACATGCTACAGTGCAAAAAATAAAAAGGAAAATAATACATGAACAGCATTAAAAGGATGTTGGTGTCTTGGTACCGGCGCGCGGTGACCGTACTCGGCATTCACGCCCCAAAACATAAATATACGCACACGCGTACGCACGCGAGGAGCGGACTGTGTTTGTGACGACGATGAGTTTTGGGGGGTTACGATGGGCAGGGTGGTAACATAAGACGGGTTTGAATGGACAGTTGAAAGAATGCATTGAGTTTGAAAGTTCAATTGATTTGCTTAGCAATTTAAATTATTTTATTGATTAGATTGAGTGATTGAGATATAGGCGAAAGTTCTAAAAACAGTAAATATCAAGCATAATCATGTTGCAATACCAGACCTTCATTGTATTTCGTTGCTTGCAAGTCAATCCCTGAAATTCACAGATTTCAAAAACCCTTTTTTCTTCTATTTTTGACCAGGGCCATCTAGAATTGGCTGACTCGCGTTTTGTAAGCATTTTTAAGAAAAACTAAGATACGCCCGCATAATCAAATACCAAAGGTGAAACTGTCGAAATCATAAGAAAATTATTTCTGGTATGGTTACCATTTGTGATATTGTTGATATAATGTCACAACCATATAACAAAATTAAAATGGTACTATTTCCCGAATTGTTGCACTTATCTTGACATATTCGAATGGTTGATTTTTTTTCCTACAATTTAATGAACGGTATCTATTCGTCATACGATTAGGATGGTTCGAAACAGCTATTGTTAGAACATAATTGTACTGTAGCCGGTATGATAAAAGTTATGATACTCGGTATGATTTAGTCAAAGAAACCTAAGCGGAAAATTTCCTAAATTTCCTAAGTCCTAATAATTGAAACAATTGCACAACAATTAATGGTACGATATAATTATTCCTCATATGTTTGGTATTATTTCAAACCGTTTTTGTATGATTGAGCCAAAAATGAATTTTAGCGAAAATTTTCTTAAGTCCCAATGATTCAAACAATTGTTGAACAATTCATGGAGAAATATAACTTTTCGCCATATGGTAAGGATTTTTCGGAACAGCTATTGTTAAAACATAAGGGTACCATAGCCGACGTAGTATTTCCAACTTGAAGTTCAGCGAAAAACTCTTAAGTCCCAATAATCCAAACAAGTGTACAACAATTTATGGAACGATATAACTGTTCGCCTAACGCTTAGGATTATTTGAAACAGGTATTGTATGATTGAGCCAAATGAACTACAGCAAAAAAAAATCTTAAGTCCGAATGATTCAAATAATACTACGATATACCTGAATTCAGCGAAAATTTTCCTAAGTCCCAACAATTCAAACCATTGTTCAACAATTCATGGAACGATATACCTGAATTCAGCGAAAATTTTCCTAAGTCTCAACAATTCAAACCATTATTCAACAATTCATGGAACGATATACCTGTTTGCCATATAGTTTGTATGTAAAGCTAATTTATTTTCGTGATAATTTTTATAAGTCCAAATAATTTAAACAATTGATTGACCATTATCAGAACGATAACTGTTCGCCATGTGATTGGTCTATAATTTATTTGTATGGTTCTACCATACATGTTACGATATATTTATGATAAATTTTGAGGCCACATTTCATAATAAAATGCATTTTAAACCGCCAAACGTAATGTAACTGAGATAGCTCAATTAGATAAGGCGGCAGCACAACGGAAGAATCAACAGGAGACATCATCATCAAGCGGTAACAAATCCCGGACATTACAAAAAAAAAACGCTAACCATTAATAATCATATACTTACCATTCCCGTTAAATCCATAGTTCCCAGAACATTTGTAGAGTTTATTTTTTGGCTCCTCCCTTTTCAAATGGTGTCGGTAAGTGTCGGTGTGGTACGGTTCACATAAAATAAAAATTGAACAGTTTGGGGTACGGTATGACTATGATCCACGAAAAAAATCCCTTGTAAAATTGTATTGTAACATAACCTAACGACCTATTTAATAAATTGTAAGATTGTTTGGGGAATGGAAAATGTACGGTTGCACCCTATTTGGTGTATTATCAAGATCATTTAGGAAAAATCATTCGACAAATGGTGACTGTATGGTTGTTGACTATGCGGGCGGTGTTTCAAAGTTCTGTGTTTGGCAGATGACAAATTAGCCGTAAGTTAATCTAACAATCTGTCCAGTTTAATTGATTTAAGTCGCACGTATAGAATTTGAACCCCAATTTTAAGTTACTATTATTTTTATTTTTTTAAATTTTAGTTATGTTTTAGATTATTTAAATTTTCTTTGTTTCTACTTTTCCAAAGTTTTGTTGCCTTTAATTTTTAAAATTTCTGAATCCTTGAATTTTATATTTTTTGAATTCTAAGTTGTTTTCCGTTTGCAAATTTTGAACTCCCATTTTTTTTAGTTTTTGAACTCATGATGTATTTAATTTTTGAACCCTTCGTATAATCGATTAAAAACTGTATTAAAAAATACAAAAATCTAATCTTCTACTTTTCTGAATTTTAAAATGATTTAAAATATAAATTTCCGATTTTTTTTCAAAAAAAAAATAAAATCAAGTTGTTCGCTTTGGGACCATCCATAAACCACGTGGACACTTTTTTGAGAATCTGTTATTTTTTAAATGTATAGAGCTTTATGACGTTTCGCGCACGCACACTAGTGCACCATTTGATTTTGCTGGCCGGACAAAATTTAACCTCACTTTCTTTTCGTGTACGCACACGCAATACATGCGCACGTAGATTACTCTATGGTTGAGAATTTCTTAAATAAAATTAATACTAGACTTAACACATTTCTTGATATATCCGGCTCTGAATATCTTATTTCTTTTGTGTTTTTTCAACCTTATTTATGTTTAATGTTAAAGTGGATATCGATGCCAACATTTCAAAAAGCATCATGTACAAACCATGCGTTTTGAGAAAAACGCATTTGAATGTTGAGCATCCATTTTCAATTACCATTTTTATATAAAAGCAAAATAAGATGTTCTAATGATAACAAACGATGAAAAACGTTGCTTTTATTGATACTTGATCATCCAAATTCAATAAAACATTATTTCCGTAATTTTATTTGAGAAAAACAAACATAACTTCTTTTGAAATCGCCAACGCCGATATCACCCTGCTGTCACTGAGGGGGGCGCTTTGTTATGATTCGTTTTTCTTCGCCGAATGTACATGGCGCTTTTTTCTTGTTGCTTTTTTTTCGTCACGAGGTTTATGTAGCCTTTTGTTTGACAGGTTGACAGGGCTATATAAACAGGGACTGCTGATGGCAGAGATTTTGTTTATGTTACTTTATTTCAAATCATGATTAAACAGACTTTACTTAAGCATCTTTTGCTCATTTTTGGTGGAGAGGTACACAGAAAAAAAAAATCGGGTAAATTTACATCATTTATGATGTACCAAAAGTGCACGTCATTAATGATGCGAATTTACATCTAATTCATTGTAAATTTAAATGTCATCCGATTTAATTGTTCCGAAGAAACAGCGCTCTGAAAACATGTAAATTTCCGATGAAATCTACGTAAATTTACCGAAATCAAAAATTTTTTTTTACTCCGTTGAATCTGAAATCCGATGTAATTTTCAATCTTTTTGTTTTATGCTGTACTCAAATGCTAAATCAAAAGCAATGCTTTTTTAGTTTAATAAAAAGCAACCAAAAACATTGAATTGATAGCTTCCAATGAAAGTATAAAATTGAATAGTTTGAAAATAAGACCGAACCCCAAATTCAACAGAGCTTCAGAGAGTAATTTTGCACCAAATAAAAACCAAGTCTGAACAAGTAGGTATCATTCAAAATGAAAATTCCAAACTTACATGAAAGAGAATTCATTGAATGATGTCATCGACCGACATAAAGTTGCTGATCATCAGGGCTGAATTTGCTGCTTGCCACCTTTTCCACCTGCCATCTCCGCATATTGAGATGATTTCCCCTGGCCTTCAGAGGAGAAGTGTTGATCACCTGTTCCTGCCCGTCGGCAGGCTCGTCAGATCGTCATCCGCGTCATTTTCGAGTCGGGGGATGGAGTAGAAGGAGAGAGTAATCAAACATTAGTACCTACTTAATTCTGCAAGATCTCATTATCGTGCTAAAACTTACCATTTGAATATCGCTATCTGATGCTTCCTCCGGCCTTTCCATGCGCGCCAGCTTTATTTCCGACTCAGTCCACCGACGAGACAAACACAACCTACCGGTAAAATCCGGCATCAGACCACTTCAGAACTGTTCGATTTCACCAGCCAGATCGCTACCGGGATGGGCTTTCTCGCCCACAACATGGGTCCATTGGGATTTGGCAGCTCGGAAAGTACCTCGGAAGGTGTCACCGGAGCCATTGTCATGGCCCTCCACCATTGCTTCCTTCTGATCGAAAACGGTAAAACGGTTCGACCGGACACTTTCCGACTGTGGCGAAAAAATAAAAATATCACTCAGCACCGCCACATCACCGAGCAACGTTTCCGGGCGGGTCGTCGAGGTGATAATCTCCTGGGACGAACCATGAACCTTATACGCCACGTCGACCATTTAACCGAAGGTAACTTTGCGCTGATAGCCCGAAACCGTCTTTGAACCGTTGATTTTCACGTTTTCAACCTCAATTTCCGAGATGGCCGACCCGAGCGAGCAGCTCCAGTTGACCAGCGATTTATATCTGTAAAATACTCCCTGTCCCAGTCCAAACTCGCTCCCAGCCCCCTCAAATCCGCCTCGATGCTCCGTCCCTTTTCCTTCTTCCTCTTCCAAATCTCCTCCAAAAACCGTTCCCTGCTCAGATCGCGCCTTCGAAGGCCACAGAGCGTGACCGAGGTGAAGTTACGTTCGGAGGTGGCAACATTAAAACTTACACCGGAGGTCACTGAACAGAAAACCGCATCCCGGTGAGCGGCCTCAACCAGGGCCGGTTGGTAGGCCGAGTCCAAGGCTGCGAAATTCAATCGAAATTATATTCAAAGGATTCCACCCGAAAACCCACACACAACTTACGTTTTCTCCGGCAGGGACCGATGGAGCAGGTTCTGGTGCAACAACAGAGGCGGACATTTCGTAACCGTCGTGTGAAGTGAATCGACCTTTTGGCAAATTTTTTCTACAAGTGCTGGCGAAGGGTTGAGAAAATCTAAGGGCGCACGTTTGTTTTTGTTTTGGTAAAATAATATCAAAATTCAAATTCAAAAAAAAATGCTGAGAGTACCAGTTATAACTGTTACAGTTCGCAACAATCGCAGCAGGCGACGCCCTCCCAAAAGTTGTTGTTGGTAAACAAAGCTTGACGTTTTGGCAGCCAATGAAATTGAATCTTGGTAGACCAGTAAACGAAATTATTGATTATTTTTCGTCGGAGTTCAAGTTACCCAAATTAGGGTAGCCCTGAATTCAAAACGAAATATTTTATTTAGGGAGCGTTCTTTTATTACGTAACGCAGTTAGGGGGAGAAGGGGTGTAAGCGTCTGTTACGAAATGTTACGGAAATTGGGGGAGGGGGGGCGCAGGGGGGGGAAATTTCCATATAAGCACTCATAAAAAAATGAAAAAGACCTAGTGTTACGCGTTACATGGGGGGTAGGGGGGGATCGCTCATCTGTTACGATTTGTTACGAAGGGGGGGAGGGTCAAAAATCCAAAATTTTGCGTTACGTAATAAAAGAACGGTCCCTTATCAATGGTTAGGAATTTGACAGCATGCGTGTTCACTGTTCAAATTTTGCCACGTGGGGGCACAACGATTTTTTTTAAACTTAAAAGTTTTAATGAAAATTGTAGTTTAATCAACTGAAAACAATCTGAAACTCATTTTCTGCTTTATTAAGAATGGACCTCAAGGGTTAAGCACTTCGAGTATACCGCATACTGTGTACGACAGCATACCATACGCGCGTACCATACGCGAATAATCCTGGCATGGTATGGTCAACTTCTTGATACGATTTTGATCAGTGTATTTGTCAAAATCTGTTAAAATAATAAACAGACTAGATTGCATACACAACTAACACAACCGAGAACACAACACATGTTTATTCGGCAACATAAGACAAATAAATTTGGAAATTTTGAGTTCTGGATGAGGTTTTGGAAAAGAATGTGTTGCTAGATCTGTTAGAAATTCATCCACATTTGGGGACGGAATCGAGCATCAGAGGTATCACACGCGGGTCACGTGTCTGGGGGTGTCTTTGAACCGGATGCCGAAGCGTGGCTAACGGCGCCCGTTCCCTGGCTTCCCCCAGGATCCATCGAAGTAACAACCCCCCGCCCCCCCCCCCCCCCGCTACCATCTCGTTCAGCGCTTTGACGCGATCGGGAATCTTCACCATCTGTTGCTTGTACCGCGTTGTTCCGACAATGTCCTATAGGTTTTGCTCCAGTTTCACAAACAATTTTACTCCCAAGCTTGAGAAAAAAGGGGAAAATCTTTTACTCAATTTTGGATAAAGCTGTGTTTTAAAATTAGAATGCATTTCTTGTCGGAGTTGTAAAATATCTTAATCATAAGTATGCCAAGATAGCCGTGCACATGAATGCAAACTCCGACAACTGTGACAGTTCTTTTTCGTAGCAGTTTTTTGACAGTTTTTCTTCGTAGCAATTATCACAAAACAATTAAAGGATTTTTTGCCGCTGAAGCATATAAAAATAACAGCAGCAACGATCCATATTTTTAGTGCCCCGTATTTTAGTGTCTTGGAAAAAATACCAGATAGGGTGCTTTTCCGTTCCAGTGATCTGCGCTCTCCGTCGGTGCCCCACATGAAGTTAAACTGGTTAGTCAGTTTGGCGTGATTCACGCCAAGCGTGCCAAGGTGAAATTCTACGGTTCCTCGCTCCAGATACTGCTCGCCCTTTGCCTTCAGGCAGAGATGAAGTAGAAGTACACCGTCCGCTTGATGCCAGCCGCAAGGACGACGAAGTTCAGGTTGTGTGTGGCCATTACAAGGGAAACTAGATCGGCAAAAACATCCAGGTTTACCGTTAGAAGGCTGTCGTTTACATTGAGCGGATCCAGCGTAAGAGGGCCAACGGAACGAACGTGTACGTCGGTGTGCACCCTTTCAAGTTTCTGATCGTCAAGCTGAAAATGAACAAGGATCGCAAGAGGATCCTGGGTCACCGTCGCTGGACGCAGGCGTTTTCCAAGGACAAGGGCAAGTACACCGAGGAATCGGCCGCGGCCTCTGCGATGAAGGCCAGCTGTTAAGCTCTCCCCCCACAAATTCAGACTACGCGATCCTTTTCTAAACAATAACGGGCCTTCTGTGATTGGCTGTTCCGTTGCATTCTAAGAAAGTAAACAAATTCAATTAAATGTGGTGTAATATCACCACAATTAAGCAGCGCAACCAGCCAAAAGCTGCAGTTGAAGATGAACGAAAGTTAATTAGTTTTAAATAAGAAATAGAATACTTACTGAAGTTTTCGAAGCTAAACCATTTCATTGCCAAATCAACAAATAGATGCCGTCCGCAACTATTTTTAAGTTGCCCCTCACCGGCATCCATTGTTTTTCAAATGTCCCGGAATACTTGCATCCACCATGACATTTTTTGAGATTGTTTTTGTAAAATTGGGCACTCTATCCACAAACAACATTATTTTGATTAGCGCAAACCATTCATAACATTGCACTGAACGGCAACGAATGGTTTGTTGTCATCATCCGCTTAGCTGTCATTCTCAAAACAAAGTTGAAATTTAAATTTAAATGCTTTATGCGTTTACGTTAGCAAAATTTTACATCAAAAGAGCATTTACATGCTTTTCATATTTTCAAATTATTGATTTCTCAGGAACAAAAATTCCATTTAAGTGTGATTCATGCATTACGTTGAATCTCGATTTACAATAAGGTTGTTTAAATGCGAAACATCCTTTTACAACGAATTTCAAAATTACATTGAGCATGTTTACATTGAAAACATCGTTTCAGTGTTGGGTAAATTTACATTTTTTTTTCTGTGTAGCTTATTAGAAGTACTTTTAGAATATACAATAACCCAGAAAGTGTCAAAATGTATATGATGCCTTTTGAAATGTTACCGTCGATATATTCAATTTGCCTTTGAGTTTTAGATGGGATTTACTCGTAGAAATATGTTTTCTAAAATTTAAACATTCTTGGCGAAAAATAAAAGATCAGAGCATTAAAAAATTAATGCTCCGTCGTTCAAAACTTTAAATTAAAAAATCGAAACTTTTTCATAATTCAATAGTTTTTTTTAATATATTTTTTTTAAATTCAGATTAAAAAAATTCGAATTTTTAAAATCGTAATTTAAAAAATCTGAAATTTTTAAATTCAGAATTTTAAAAATCTGAAATTCACTGCTCAAAAAATCTAAAAAATAAAAAATTAAAAATTTTAAGAAAAATTCAAATTAAAACAAAATTAAATAAAAATCAAAATAAAAAAAATTTAAATATTAAATTTAAAACAATTTTGCAAACAAAAAAAAGGAAATCTCAAAAATCTCAAATAAAATTTAAGTTCTAAGAATCTTAAATTCTTAAATTCTTGAATTCTTGAATTCTTGAAATCTTAAATTCTTAAATTCTTAAATTCTTAAATTCTTAAATTCTTAAATTCTTAAATTCTTAAATTCTTAAATTCTAAAATTCTTAAATTCTTAAATTCTTAAATTCTTAAATTCTTAAATTCTTAAATTCTTAAATTCTTAAATTCTTAAATTCTTAAATTTTTAAATTACTAAATTCTTGAATTCTTAAATTCTTAAATTCTTAAATTCTTAAATTCTTAAATTCTTAAATTCTTAAATTCTTAAATTCTTAAATTCTTAAATTCTTAAATTCTTAAATTCTTAAATTCTTAAATTCTTAAATTCTTAAATTCTTAAATTCTTAAATTCTTAAATTCTTAAATTCTTAAATTCTTAAATTACTAAATTCTTAAATTCTTAAATTCTTAAATTCTTAAATTCTTAAATTCTTAAATTCTTAAATTCTTAAATTCTTAAATTCTTAAATTCTTAAATTCTTAAATTCTTAAATTCTTAAATTCTTAAATTCCTAAATTCCTAAATTCCTAAATTCTTAAATTCTTAAATTCTTAAATTCTTAAATTCTTAAATTCTTAAATTCTTAAACTCTTAAATTCTTAAATTCTGAAATTCTTAAATTCTTAAATTCCCAAATTCTTAAATTCTTAAATTCTTAAATTTTTGAATTCTTAAATTCTTAAATTCTTAAATTTTTAAATTTTAAAATTCTTAAATTTTTAAATTCTTAAATTCTTGAAATCTTAAATTCCTAAATTCTTAAATTCTTAAATTCCTTAATTCTTTAATTCTTTAATTCTTTAATTCTTTAATTCTTTAATTCTTTAATTCTTTAATTCTTTAATTCTTTAATTCTTTAATTCTTTAATTCTTTAATTCTTTAATTCTTTAATTCTTTAATTCTTTAATTCTTTAATTTTTTAATTCTTTAATTCTTTAATTCTTTAATTCTTTAATTCTTTAATTCTTTAATTCTTTAATTCTTTAATTCTTTAATTCTTTAATTCTTTAATTCTTAAATTCTTAAATTCTTAAATTCTTAAATTCTTGAATTCTTGAATTCTTAAATTCTTAAATTCTTAAATTCTTAAATTCTTAAATTCTTAAATTCTTAAATTCCTAAATTCCTAAATTCCTAAATTCTTAAATTCTTAAATTCTTAAATTCTTAATTTTTAAATTCTTAAATTTTTAAATTCTTAAATTCTTAAATTCTTTGATTCTTTAATTCTTTAATTGTTAAATTCTTAAATTTTTAGAAGAAAATATTTCAAATATTTTAAATGCAATTTGTTTCGGAATGAAATTTTGGTGAGGAATTTTGAATACAATCTGGATTAAAATTCATAGATTTAGAATTTTTAGAATTTCGAAATCTAAAATCTAATCATATTAAAATTTTAGATTTTGTTTTTTGTGAGCTTATATTTTTGAAGATGAATTTCATTTATTAGATTTTTAAATTTTGTTTATATTTGTTTATAATTTTCTATTTTGTTTATATTGGTCAAAATTATTGTAGTGTCCCTCTGATTTGCAAAAAGATTTTTTTTGTGACACTTTTCTTGACGCCTTTTGAGGTATTTTTTGCTTTCATTCCTTCAAACATAAAACGAGTTTCATTTTTCTATCAAATACTTTCTGTATTATTTTTTTTCTTTGGAAATAACATTTCTTGAATGTTGGTCGCGATTTTATTTTGAATGGCGCGGATTGAGGTTTCGGTCGGCGCAGATTTTTTTTCGACTTTCCCGTAACAATCCTGTAATAAGGTGTCCGAAGGCTTGATTGTTGAGGCAATACAAACCTCTTTTTACACCTATAAGCTTTCATCTACCCTGGAACTCAAACTGACGATCTTTGGATTGTTAGGGCATCTCCACCGCAGAGATCTAATTGCGTGGCAAACCTATCGGTTGGATCCCCAGTTTTAGCTTTGCTCCGTAGCTAATACACGTTTCCGCACCGCTGGGAGCTAATTTGGCTACTGAATCAAGCCCACCGCGGGGATCTAATTTATTCATTTTCCATTTTTAGCCGTTTAGTTGACAAAAATCAATGAAACTATGTTCTAGTATGATAGAACATGCTTCCAATTGCATTATATGTCCTTATTGTTTGCTTACATCTATGAAATATCATTTTCAAATTTTTAAAAGAGTTCATCTGATTAGCTCCCGACATGTTTGCACCCCAACATTCGCACCGCGGGTAGCAAAGCTAAAGCTAAATTAGCCTTCGAGTTCATTCAGCGAAGAAAAAGTTCATCGGGGATCCGTCGAGTAGCCAAGATAGGTGCTCGAGAAGTCCCCGAGCTGCGGGTGGCAAATTTTTCAGCGATTTTTTGAATTATTTGTATTTGTTTTGGTTGAAGATGCATTTATTTTGATTATCAAATTTTAATAAATATTAAAGAAATGAGTTATTTGGTTCAAAACGACTTTATTCAATTGAAAAATTGTGGAATTTATGTTTATTTTGGTATTTTTAAATAATAAATAATCAACCACCTATGTTTAATATAAGTAAACCATCACAAAAAAATTAAACATGAATGTTCAAAATTTATAAAATAACTGAACCGATTTGAACATTTTTAAATTATTTATTAAAATTTAAATATAGGGCAGGGAGTAAAATAAAAATACGAATACATTTTTTATAATTTTTTTTTCATTTGATTTAAAAATATTTTGAATAGTAGTACCGTAAAGGCTAATACGCAGATTGGAAGGAACGCAAAACTCCATGTAAAAAATGGTCAGGGAAAGGGCAACGAAAAGATTTTTCTTAAATGGTACGCAACTAAAAAGTAACAAAAACGAAAAGTGGCGTTTGACGTTTCTTCGCACGGTGCTTGTTTGCAATAAGAATCGAAGAATTGGAATTTTCCTTTTTGAATGCGACTGAAAATTACAAACGTATTGATAATCTTGTACAGGATATAATAATATTGAAAATCCCCGCCGAATCTCAAAATGCAGAATTTTGAAATTAAAAGGACAGATATAGTTTTATGGTCGAAATGGAGTAAAAAAAGTAGTTGTCTTTATAGCTGTCGGCAGACATGTCGGCCACTATTGCTAGTACCAACCAGCAACCTCTGGATTGTGTGTCCAGTGCGCTGTCCTTCGATCCACACGGACGGGATCGAAATGAAGTAAACCAGAGTGAAAAAAAAAACTTGACAATTATCATACAAATATCTATTTTCTGACTGAAAAACTCAATAATAAAAAATCTCAAATTTGGAAATTCAAAATTAAAAATATGCATAATTGAATAATAATTTAAATATTAAAGTAATTAATTAATTAATTAATTAATTAATTAATAGTAAAGTAAGAGCTCAAAAATTTATAAAAAAAAAAACAGAAATTACAAGTCGAAATTCCAAAAGCTTAAAACTCTGGAATTTAGAAATTCGAAAATAAAAATTTACGAAAAAAAATACTATTTTTATCAAAAATACAAAAAAAATGAATTCAAAACCAGAAATTTGAAAATTTAAGAAATTAAGAATTTAAAAATCGGGGAATTTAAGAATTTAAGAATTTAAGAATTTCAGAATTTAAGATCAGGATTGCATGTTTTCGAATCCATATTGGCTTATTTAAAATGTTTTGCTTGAATTTGGCTTTTTATTCAATACAAATGACTTCCCAAGTAACCATCCAGCACTAAATAACAGTCACTGTTCAGCCCTTAATGCGCTTTCATAGCTGCAAGTAAAAGCTAAACGGTTTTTACTTCAGCACCAACAGCTACTATAGTGCTGAATAGTGGCCGCTTTTGGACTTTTCTCGGCTGTTTAAGTGCTGGCCCCTACTGTTTTCGATCCAACCCTGCACAAAACGTCAAAAAATGGGAGGAGCAAAAATGTTGCTCTCTCTCCCTTTCCTCTCTCGCCATGTTCTATTTTTGGGTTTGTTTACAATTACTACGTTACCGACTCAGGTGATCCGAGTGAGGGATGATTTTTTTTTGCTCGAACTTGACCTGTTGGAGATTTGATGCCCGATGGTGGAAATTGTTGTCGCTGATGTCCGTGAGCCCGAGCTTTCAAGCATAAATGAAAGGTGGCTATCCGAGGATACTTTACAGGTACTTGTAAACTAATTGCTGATACAGTAAGTGCCAGAAGTGATTACGGGTAGTGTTTTTTGATGATCTATTTTAATGCAGTGAATTCGTTTCGATTTACAAAACATATTTTGTGTTGTTCGTTTTGAATTCTACGTTTATTTATTCAATTTTTAAATTTAACAACACATATCCGATCTACACTCGGCTCAACACTCCGTATTTTGGAACCGCGCACATATTTTCCACAGTTAACGTTTTCCTGAAAATTCTAATGATGTGTGATGAGTCCGGCGTCCACCCCGAACAGCTTGTTACGCTGAAAATGTTGCAGGCCTTATTTGTGCCACTTCTGAAATGAATACACACGCCTGTTACCTTGCCTGTTACACATTTTAAACTTACCTATTTGTATCATAATTTGATGATCTCAAGAAAAACTCGCAGTTTCCCACGGTTGGAATGAAATAATAACATGTTTTCATGCCGTCTCCCTCGCTCTACCGTTCCGAATATAAACAAAGCTTACACTGTTGCCAGTTTCATGAAAACTTACAAACAGAGTTGCCAGCCGCCGCACTTAAACAGCACTATCTCAGCTATCTTGAATGCTACTCCCACAATGCTAATTAGCACTTGCACGTGCTGTTGCATGGCAATCTTGCATTAGGATTACTGATTTATTGCTGTTTTATGATTTTTCCTAGTGCTGGATGGTTACTTGGGTTGTCTCTTGCATGTCCAGCAGTTGATCGACAATGCGTTGACCAAAATTAATCAAACACAGCCCCAATCTGACCTCAAAAACTAAACTGCATCACCCCAGATTGCCAAAAGGTGGCCAAAAGTCATTTTTCATGCGTAAACTTGCAGCACAGGAGGGAAAATATCTCCAAACTCGAAGAATTTGAATCGAAAAATCAATCATCACTCCTAATGTAAACATTTACTGTCGTGAGCAGGATAAACTCTTTGTTTACAAACTCACATTGACCTAATTACATTGTTTTGCTTGAAAAAACCATCCGTCAGACGATTTGATCCCGGTAGATCCCGGAGCTAACCTGAGTTTTGTTTAGATTCGGATGAACACGGTTGAACTCGAACCTAAATTAGCTCTCGCACAAGTACCGCGGTGGGCTTGACGCGGGTGCCAAATTAGCTTTGCAACGCAATTAGGTCCCTGCGGTGGAGATGCCCTTAGCCCAACAAAACTCAAAACAATTCAATAATTTTTTAAAAAACTTTAAAAACAACTTTTTATTTAATTAAAAAATTAAATTTAGAAGACCAAATATATCAAAACCTCTAAAAAACAAAAATTGGAAAACGATTTAAGAATTTTTAATAAATCGTCGCTTGTGTGCTATCTTATGACACGTCTGCTGTAAAAAGATAGGCCGTGGCACAAGGAAGCACACAAGCTACGAAATTTAAAAGTTTTAAAAATATATAGCTCAATTTCCAAAAAAAATAAATAGAAAAGAGATATTTAAAAACAAAACTATAAAATAAGAAATTGAAAAAAAACGTAAAAAAGATCTTAACAAAATTACAGTAATCATTAAATAAAAAAAATACAATTCTAAAATTTTCTACTTTTTTCTTTTAAATCTCAAAGGCTTTAAAATTGGTAGGTTTGAATTCTAAAACATTTGCATTTTTAACATCTAAATTTTTTATTTTATTATTTTCCAGCCATTGATTTTTTGAAAACAAGGGTTGACCGTGCTTTGAACACATATCGAGATTTTCTCGATCGTCAGTCCTTATTGGTCGATAGTAGGTAGATCGAGAAATTACGGTCAAATCCAGAGCAACATTTGAAAGGGGCGGTACCAGTGATCCCCGTGCACCGCGTTCAACCACGTTCTCTGTTTTCTGTACTCGATCAAACACCAGCACCGCGTGTGCACGCGTACAAGCAAACTTAAACTCTCCCGTGTACAGTCTGTACGCGCACACGAACCTTGAGTTTAAAACCGAACCTTGCACCCCGGGTACAAACCCCGTGCAAGCCGACGACGCGCAAAAGAGACAAAAATAGTTCCCTCACGCTCCCTCTGCTGTAAAAAGGTGTTTTATTCTCCGCTGCAGTCACACTACAGTGTTTGACACAGAGAGAGTGAGAAGCAGTCATTTTTTCGTCTCTTTACACGCTCTTCGCTCGCACGGCGTTGTACCCGAGGTGTGCACCCCGTGTTTACACCGCGTGTAAACTTGAGTGCGCCGTGCGGGGAGAACTCGAACATGGCAGCCTGGTGTGTTTGAGGTTCATCTGCACTGAAAACTTGTACGGCGTGTACGGTGTGCGCGCGTTTCGGGAAGACTGGGCGGTACGACATTGCTCTTACGGCCTTTCATTACACGCGTTTAAATGGGAGGAAAGGCCGTAAGAGCAATGTCGTACCGCCCCTTTCAAATGTTGCTCTGGAAATGATCTCAATTTTTTCGATCCTAATCTACTACAGTCCAGACTCGATTATCCGAAGGTTTGTATGGGACTTCTAATAATCGAATCAGGAATAAAAAAAATAACTTTTTTAAAGTTTTTTTTATTTTCTTATTTCATCATCAAAATTGAGTTTTGTGACCCCATTTTAGTCTAATTTGAGTGGTTGATTTCATTAGCGCCGTTTTGACCGCAATCTTGAATTTACAAATTATAAATCACGTTTCCCACTTTTCCTCCACCAACTACTTTATCGACTAAATTTTACGATATTCTTACAGAATTGTACACTCAACCCCCGGTCGTTGGTCACTTTTTCGTTTGACACTTTTTTAGTTTGTACCTCGTTGGTTAGTCAAAGTCAAACTAAAAAGTGACGAGCTGTCACTTTTTACACGGCACTCACGCACACTATCAAAACAAACGTTTGGTTGTGTTTGTGAACTTCGCGTAAAAGGGGTGTCAAACTAAAACGTGACCCCGTTCGTTTGACAACAGTTGATGTCAAACCATCGGGGTTTGAGTGTATTTCGTCACGAGCAACATTTTTCACAGGGTTTTTTTTTTAAATCGTTGGAATTAAAGTTCCGGTAAAATTTCGGCCATATCTGGATTTCCCGTGGTCCACCCAGGATGAAACTCCCTCCAATCGATTCCCAGCACTTTTATACATAAGAAAAGTCTTGGCAGTTTGTTTTTTACCTAAACAGCAACTTTTTATCGGGGTGCAACAAATATGAATGTTTTGATGTGGGTGGTAGAGACCCTAAATAGGGAGACTGGTCTAAGCTGGCTAATGGGCTATCTACAATCACTTAGCTTAGAACATCTAAGTAAAGTAGTTACTTAGGAAAGTCGCAACTTACGGCCGTCATCCACAATCAACTTAGAAATTTTGCTGGGCTGATATACGTTGCTATGCAGTTGTTTGTTTACCTTTGAAATTGAAACGTCAACTTACCGTAGATTTTGAAATTTTTCAAGCCATACGTCAGTTTCTAATTTGATTACTTTTCCATTGTAGAAGCTCGGCTTCATTTCCATAGGGACGTGGCGTTACATCGTGCTGCCACCTGGTTTTTTTAAGCGCAAGAGTGGAAAAGTGCTGAGTCATCGTCTAAAAATAGACGGCGTCCTATCTCGCCCAGCAAAATGAAGTCGATAAAGTAGTCGGTTTCAATGAGAAAAAGTGGAAAACGTGGTCTAAAAATAGCGACGCCATCCCCCTATTGATTCAAATTCCTAAGCTAAGTGAAATTTTCTAAGCTAAGTGATTGTAGATAGGCCTTAAATCGATCTGGCAACGTATGTTTTGAGCTTGGCAACACTGATAAGTTTTGCTGGGCGTACACCCTTACCAAAAATCATGACTTTTTGAGTTCCAAATCCCACTTTTCATACGATTTTTTGAGTTCAGGTACTACAACCATAAAAATGGTTATATGGGTTGAACTGAAAAATTCGTATGAAAAGTGGGATTTGGAACTCAAAAAATCATGATTTTTGGTAAGGGTGTAAAGGCAAATGCTCGTTTGGATACGTCAAACTCGTGTCTGTTTGGGTACGTCAAATTCACTTCGACCAGTCTCCCTATTTAGGATCTCTAGTGGGTGGCGGGTGGTTGTTTGTTTTCATCCCAGGCGGGATTGACAATTTGACAGAAACTTATGAATCAATACAACAACATTGTTATTCGATTTTGATCTGCAATTTTTGGAACTTTCCAATCCGGAAATAGAAATTTAACACCATGAGCGCACTCATCTTGTTCCGCTCCGTCCGCCGGATCACACCTCAGCTGTGGACACGCTCTTCATCCTGCTTGACCAACCGATTCCAAGTCCCGTCCCGGCATCACACCGTTCCCGAATGCTCGCCCCTCCACCGGCAAGTCAACATCCTCCGATCCGTCACGACCAACCCGAACGACTTCATCGCCGCGTCCCTCATCGATTCCGTAACGTTCGAGGCGGTATGTTCGGACACGCTCGAATCGCTGTGCGACTACTTCGAGCAGCTGGTCGAGGAGACGAGCTCCCTGAAGGCGGCCGACGTGACGTACGGGGACGGCGTCCTCACGGTGAACCTGGGCCAACCGTACGGGACGTACGTGATCAATCGGCAGTCGCCGAACCGGCAGATTTGGCTCAGCTCGCCCACGAGTGGGCCCAAGCGGTACGACTTTGTGCCGGACAAGTCCACGGTGAACGAGGGCTGCTGGGTGTACAAGCACGACGGGGTGTCGTTGCACGAGCTGCTTCAGCGGGAGATTGGCGCGATTACGAAGGGGGAGGTGCAGTTTCTGGAGCTGCCGCACAGTAGGAGGAAGTAGGAGTTGAGACGGAACTAGTACTTTTAGGTAGGACAACAGGGAATCCAAACGAATGTTAATAAATTGATTGAAGCGCTTTATTTGAGAGAGATTGTTTTAGTTTTCTGAGTGAAACGATTCCTGCGAGTGTTGCTGAACGATGTTGTCGTTAGAGTTGGCTGAATCCAGAATGTTACCCTCGAGGAGTCCGACATTCTCCTCTCCATTGAGGAAGCTGATGATGTTGATCGTCGAGGTGCCGTCCATCGTGGCCATCGTTCCCGTTTGTCCCTGATGCTGCGAGTTCCCGTCCAGGAAGCTCATGTAATCTTCCTCCTTGACCCGGCTGCTGTTCGAATGCATGCTCTGCGCCGCACTCTGGTGATTCTCCTGCAGCAGCTTGTCGTACTCCTGGAAGATGTCCTTAAACTCGCGAATCTCGTTCTTGTTCTTATTGCCAATGTCCTTGTAGTAATTGTGCAAGCTCGTAACGCTTCGCTTCGTGACCGAAAAGTACCCCCGCTCCAGCGTCAAAATGTCCAGGAAAGACTCCGTCTCCCGGCCCTCGCTGACCAGCACATCCCGCATCGATTCGCACATCAGCCGCATGTACTGGTCCATCCCGTCAACCATCATGATCAGCGCCGATTCGTTAATCTCCGAGAATCCGGCCACCCGCAGCAGACCGCAGATGACCTTCCGCAGGGCCTGCATCAGCACCGGCCGGGTCAGCTTGGGGTAGTTCCGGGGTTGACCACGCGTGAAACTACTGTCATGCGGGTTGACGAACCAGAACGGTCTTGTTATCTTCTCGTTCCGGCTCAGATCGGCCGTATTGGCCGGCGGGAAGTCAATGTTGGGCATCAGCTGGCACGGGTTCAGAATGTAGCTGTACCCGGACTTGGTCGAGTACGTATCAATCAGCGTCTGAATCATCTCGGTTTGGTTCATCACCTCGACCGTTTGCGTGACCAACGGGTTCTTCAGAGGAATCCTGAAATCAACCAAAGTTAGCGGAACTCAAAAACCCGAAATCGGAAATCACCTCTTCTCGCGCGAAATCGTGTACGGCAGCTTGATCTGTTGGAACTTTTCCATTTTGGTCATGGGCAGAATAATCTCGTTGGACGCCACTTCCTTCTTTTTGTCACTGCCATCCTCGAAGGCACCCCAATGTTTTCGCTTCATTTCGAATTTCTGCTCAGAATCTGCTTCCACCCGGTTCGACGTTCCCTTTTGATCAGCAAATCAAAACAAAAACAAAACTGCTCATTCCTTTGTGGACCACCAATCAGTGAGGTACTCCTCCTGAAAAGTGCAAAAAATGCCTCACGGCAAGAAAGAGCAGGATCGGCAGATTTGAAGAAGCTAAAGAATGCCGAAGCGCTACCTGCAAAGCCAGGCAGTTTGGGCTAGGACGCTCAAAATTCGTCTGGAAACCTGTTCGCTACCATCCCTGTGGACGTGAGCGAGAAGGAAGAATTTGAACGACGGGAAAAGTTGCCACCCATTTTGGTGAAAACATCGTCATCGGACTCGGTGCGAAAGTGGCTGACCGGATTTATCGAGCATCCATTCGCTTGTGTGCTGATGGACTCCAAATTCTGCTACCTACCAGAAATGATTACAACTACGTTCGGGATTTCCTAAACAACACAAAGATCGGATACTACAGCCATGACGATCCAGGTAAACGCCCCATGAAACAGGTCCTCCGAGGCCTGTACGACATGGATGTGAGTGTGCTGAAAGAAGAACTCAAAATTCTTAAGTTGAACGTGATCGAAGTCTTCAAGATGACGAGACACAACAAGGACATCAAGTATCGTGATCAACTGTACCTGGTTCATCTCGAGAAAGGATCGACAACGCCGTCTGAGCTGCAGGCAGTTCGGGCAATTTTCAACATCATCGTGACTTGGAAACGTCACTGTGACGTGACGCAATGTTCGAACTGTTTGCAGTTTGGACATGGTGGAAGGAACTGTTTCATCAAGAGTCGTTGTGCAACCTGCGGAGGTGAGCACAAAACTCAAGCTTGCGAAACAATCAACGAGAACATTGAAGCTTTAATTGCGGCGGCGACCATTCGACCAAGAATCGAAGCTGCCCGAAACGAGCTGAGTTTGTAAAAATTCGGCAGCAAGCGACGACGAGGCAACAACCAAATCGTCGCAAAACACCACCAACTTTCACGGACGTGGATTTTCCTGCTTTGGCGTCACCTGGAGCGGTGGTTCCAAATCTGCAGCCATTACCGTTGAATCAGCGGCAAAAAGTTGCAGAGAATACAACACCTCCAGGCTTCAGTCAGCAACCGAGGGAAAAACAACCAGCATCAACGGATGAAGGCAGTAGTGACCACCACACCACACCACAATAACTTCTGAACATTTTCATCGAGATGACAACAACACTGCGTGGTTGCAAAACTCGTGCAGAACAAGTAAGAACGCTTTATCTTAAAATACAGTTCGTAGTTTACTCGTTCTAATGATTTTGAATATTCAATGAATTTAGTTTTAAGTTAGGGTTAGTTGTTAAAGTTATTTTTTTTTTCTTTTTTACCCAACTGTATTTGATTCAATGCAAAAACTTAAAACAATTTGAAGTAAATAAATGAATGTGAACAGTTAATAATAAAACGAAAAACATAACAAAGATGAAGAGCATTTAGCCATACCACTTAGAATGTAAATGGAATGAAATTATTATAAAAAAGTTCAATAAAGACATATTTAATTAAAAAAAAAAACAAACTGTGGATTACTTGACGGAATGACATTTTATAAATCCCGCCACCGCCAATGATCATCATCATTGGAAATGTCACAATTTTTGTTTGCAAACAGCGCTGTTCAGTTCAAGATTCAGTTAAATTTCCAAGTTTTCTTTCGAAATGGAAGGTAAGAAGGGCAAACAGTTAGTTCTCCACGCACTGGGGACAATGGCAATGACGGATTCACTACTGTTGTAAAGAAAGGCAAAACCAAAACAATTCGATTCGCTTGAGTCTCTGTCGGTTGAACTGCGAACGCAGTTCAAACGAAACAGATTCCATCGAATCGAAACTAACCGAGACTCGTTCCCCCACCAGACGACGACGACCCTCAGACCGTCCTACGTCGCTGCCGCCTATGTCTGCACTCCGACCCGTCCAAGGACATTTTCGCCGCCCCGAACCAGGAGGTGACGCGCGAGGCGCTCGCCTTCCTGGAACTGAGCGGCGACAACGAGCTCCTTTCGCCAGTTTGCACCAGCTGCGTACAAACGATCCGGCTGTTTGATGCCTTCGGCGAGATGTGCCGCCGGGTGGATAAGTTGTTCCGCGAAGCGGAGGTGCTGCCGTGGGATCGGTGGGACGGTTACCGGGAACTGGTGACGGCGTCTGCGACGCTCGTTCAAACGAGGCGGGACGAGGTCGGAAGGTTTGCTGAAACTCGAAAGGGTGCAGCGGTGGAGATTAAGCAGGAAGACGACAGTGAGGCGTACCTGGAGGAGTTCGATGCAGGACTATCACGGGAACTGGTGGACATCAAAGAGGAGAAAGTAGAAGCGTTCGACTTTGAGGGCACTTCGGACCGGGAGGGTTGTCAGCAGACGGATCAGAAACAAGCAGAATTTTTGGAAAAGCGACTGCAGGTTGCTCGAGCTCTGGAAGCTCAGCTGGATCTACTGCCACCCGATGAAGTAAGTCACCATAAGATACCGTGGATCTCTGTAAGCGCGCGCCTCGGCTGGGATCTGGACGAGACCAAGCAAACTTGGGAATCGAGCAAACGCTGGCACAAGCGAAAACTTCGGAAGGACGATCTTACGGATGGGGGTCGCCCTCTGTACGAGATTGTACAGTCGTTGCTGAACCGACTTAACCAACCGGCAAAGCCGCGTGCGGTGAAGCGAGCGGAACGTAAGCGAAAGCTCGTTGAATCGAGCGTTTCCAGAAGATTGGATCTTGGTGAAAAGGTGAAGCTCGCGGAACTGATTCACGAGCGGGAGTTCCTTTGGAGTACAAAACATGTCGAGTAATGAAAGCATCTCCTACAATGTATAAGAAACTCAGCTTCAATTATTTTCGTAGCTACCACAACCAGGAGAAACGTGCCGAAACGTGGGACGAATTGGCATTCCTGTTCGATATCGACGCTGAAAACACCCGCAAGGAGTGGCGCTACCTTCGGGACATGTACCGGAGTCGGCGAAACCGCATCGGAGGTCCCATCAGCCAGTTTGACGACGTGCGGGACGTCCAGCTGTACCGGCTTCTGGACGCGATGTTACGGGACAATCTACAGCTGGGTCTGAGGAGTGCTAAAGCGGCGCCGGTGACTTTGGAAGCCCCAGACGATTGGAGCCAACGGCTCGTGGCGGATACTCCGTTCCGCAGTGCAGAACAGAGGCTGGCGTTGGCTAAAGAAATCGGTCGGCATGCGGTCATCTGGAACGCGAAGCATCCCGAGTGAGTAATGTCACGAAACTTGAAGCTTCCAAACTGAACCCAATTTTCTTTCAGCTGTGGCAATGCGGCCAAGCGTGGCGAGGCCTGGAACTCGATCGCCACCGTCTTGGACTGCAGCAAGCGGGTGCTCCAGCACGAGTGGAGTCGCTTCGTGCAGCGCTTGGACCAGGCATCCCGTGCTGACGAACCGGAAGCATACCTCCAGGATCCGCTGCACCACCGTCTGCATCAAATGCTCTTGGAACGTGGCTCCATCGCCGTAACGGATGAAGAAACGCCAGCTGCGGCGTCCGCCACTCTCCCGCGGCGACGTTTCAACGGCAAACGCTCGTTCGATCCGGAAGGTTGCATCAAGCTCGTCGATGCCAACGGAGTGGCGCGGTACTACAAGGTTTGTGAGCTGTGCGGAAAGGAGGTCGAGCGATCGCTGTTTGAGGTTCACACCAACCAGCACAACGGGTTGACTCCGTACGCTTGCTCGTACGAGGGCTGCGATAAGCGGTACGGGAACAGGACGACCCGCGATCGGCACGAATTCGTGAAACATGCGAGCGAAGGTCGCTTGAAGATCGAGTGTCCAGAGTGCGGTGAAAAGTTTCTACACCAAGCCAAGTACGATTATCACTACGCCGTTAAGCACAAGAGCGAGGAGGTTCCTTGCGATATCTGTGGCAAGCGGTTGAAGCACAGAAACTTGCTGCAGGCGCACATCAGGAAAGCGCACAACTCCAGGTACGAGTGCTCACAGTGTGGAAAGTTCCTGCAGTCCAAGTACGCGCTCGAAACGCACATGAGGATTCATACGAACGAAAAGCCCTTTGGCTGTGAATTATGCGGAGAAAGGTTCCGGATTAAGGTGTTGATGAAGCGCCACCTGGCGAATGCGCACAATGTGCAGCTCGAGGAAATGGAGGCGGCCAAGAAGGGAAGATGAAGCAGTTGGTTGTTGTTACGTTTTTTGATATTTTTATGTTATTAAATGTTATATCGAAAGTCATCTCAATTCTGATTATTTGAATAAAATATCACTACATCGTAGGATTGCTCTTCACCAAAATTTCAGAATGTTTTTTAGTGATTTTAAGTATTTTTTATTTGTCTTTGCATTCCCTCTTTGTCGAACTAAACAAAATAATATTTAAAAAAATGGAAAAGAATCTTAAATTAAAACTCTCTAGCGATCACTTTTTTATCTTAAATTAAAAAAACTGAATACAACAAAAATTTAAAAAATGAGAAAAATCTTTTTTCTTCAAATCTCAAGTTTTCTAAGATACTGAAGTTTATGAAATAGCTAGAATTTTTTACATTCCCAAAACTCTCTAAGTTTAAAAAAAACAATAAATGGGATTTTACTTATGTTTCCAAATTTCCTAAGTTTAAAATATTGTAAATTTGCAAAAATGAAACTAAAAGAAAGTTTTCTGAAACTCTAAAATATTTCATGAAGGAAAATAGATTCATGAAAGCAAGCTTTAGTCAAAGAAAATAAATTTAAATGTTTAAAAATCGAAAACATGTATTTCGGGAAGGAAGTTTCTGATCGATTTGGTGCCTTTGGCGAGGTAAAAAAAGCATTACAACAAAAGTAACATTCTAAACAAATATTGCTCATTTTTTACTATCCGGTATACAAATTAAATTTCTCGAATTTCTCGCGGTCAAAAAATGTTGCACATTTTTCTCGCCCCCCCACGTCCACCAAGAAAAGTTGAAAAGTTCGGTATGGGGGGAAAATTATTAAATTAAAAAAAAAGTTTCGACTTTTTAAATTCTTAACTTTTAAAATTTTATTTTTTTATTTTTCTTAATTTTTTTTTGATTCTAGTAGAGTATTAGATTTCCAGGGTCTTCGTAAATTTTTATTTTGAATTATCTATATTGTAAGATCAGTTCCTAACTGGACTCGGTCGTTGGAAACGACCGTCGGCTCAACGACCGACGAAATAGGCGGCGGGCCAGATGCGGGCATAAAAATGTCAAAAAATCTCCCCCCTCACTTCGTCTCACCATCCAGCTGCAGCTTTGTTGACAAACAAACGGAGCACACGGTCGCATAATGCCGGCATCGAGCCAGAATTAGGGGTGGTCATGTGGTTAAAATCTGAATCTTTTTTCTAGAAAAATAATATTTTTCCAACGGAATAAAAAAAGTGCGAGCATTTTCAAACAATTATTCCTGATGTCAGAGAAGTGACTAAAAATCTAAATTTTAATCCATCTTTTTTTACACCACAAACCAGAAAAAAATGTTGATCAATTAAATTGAATACAACACACATACACATACAAAAAAAGAGAACTGAGTGTTTTTTTTATAAAAAGTATTGACAACTTCATTATTGCCGATTGATAATTTTCTTCTATCAAAACAATTGAAATTGTCCAAAATTCGTAAAAAAAAATCTCGACCCGTAATCCAAAAATGCATAACTCTTAAATCAAATGTTATTTAAATTTGAAAATTTCCTGAAAACACAGCTGCTAAAGCGTTAAATTGTATGTACTAATAATTTAATTAATAGAAAAAATAAATAAAAACAATATTGAAATTAAAATACTTCTCATCTTTTCCCACCGTAAGAAACATAACGCGTTGCTCAGCGCCTTTGGTGTCCAGCGCGCAGGGATGGCAAATGGGAAAAAACCATCGCGAACCCCTCGTTTGATTTATTACCTTCCAGTTACAGAATTCACTATAATGATGTATGAAGCAATTGTAGATTTTGTACAAACGAACAATTTTGTAGAACATTGTTTTGCTCCAAAGTGAATGCTGTTGACACTACAGCGTAAACAATGTCTAAAAATGCCACCATCGACGTCCCTCACTCGCGATGGTGAGGTGATTTCTGTTTACGCTCTAATGTCAACAGTATTGAGTTTAGAACAAAACAATGTTCTACAAAGTTGTTCATTAGTAAAATATCTACAAGTGCTCCATAAATGATTATAGTAAATTCCTTAACTGGAAGGAAATAAATTGAAAAATCTTTTTGGAGGCCCATCGGCAAATACCTTCCCTGCCAGCGCGTTTGGATCTGTCAAAATCTGTTTGACTTGACAATCTGTATTAAAAACCATTTCTGATCACTTTTTTTTTCTATTTTAATGCAAAATTTTGTTTTTGACAAGACAAAATTTTTTCGATGGAACTATGGTCCCCTTGGAATGAGCTGTCAAGTAGGAGCTTTTCTGTCAAAAAAATGACATTTTTCAAAATTGATTTAAAAATCCTTTTTAAACTATTTGTGGTCGTACCAAGGGCCATTGTATTCAGAAAAATAAGCTTTATCGTTGTAAACAATAATATCAGCAATCCAAGCTTCATTTTAGGATTGTTTTGCGATTATTCCATCCCTGGTCATTTTACAAAGAAAATAAGCTTTCTCGCTCTGAATATACCAAATTTAAGCTTCATTTTAGGACCCAATTGTTGAAACCACGGCTTGTAATTTAAATTTTTATACTTTTATATACAAAAGTTGCCTCAAAATTTCACTAAAGTTCTTTTTGATTGCAAATTCGATAATACATCGAAAAAAGAAGTTGAAAAATTTTTGCGATCAGTATTTTGATTTTTTGAAAAAATCACTTTTGATTTAAAAATTCATAACTCGGACGCAGATTTTTTGCCCATTCTGGAAATTTCTGAAAAGTTGGCAGTTTATGTCCCTTAAAACATATCAGAAAATGAAAAAAATAGTGTTTTTTTGCAAATTTTGTTTAAGTGACAAAAAGTTAAATTATAAATAACCTATTTTTGTATTATTTTTTTCAGTGTAGTTGGCAGTTTATGTCCCGTAAAACATATCAGAAAATGAAGGGGAGCGGTCGTGGCTGAATGGTTACGATGTTCGCTTTATAAGCGAATGGTTCTGGGTTCGATACCCATCTGCTCCCAACGAGAAAGTTCTGGACTCATTGAATTTGGAATTAATGAAAAAACATGAATCCCACGGCGGGGTTCGATCCCCTGTACTTAGGATTGTCAAGCAAAACTGCTTTCCACTTAACCGTGGAGCATTGGTAGCTTGAGGAAGAATTAGACTGGTATAGTTGAATCCAAGAATCGGACAAAGAATTGAATGCAAGCTGAACATCAGAACTCAAAACAAGATTGCATGCAAGATTGCAAACGCAGTTGAAATTGAATTTAAAAAATACCTCGCTATAAATAGCCTGGGCGACTGATAGAATTCATCCAATAAGAGATGAGAAGAATTGAAATTTCCCATTAAAAATGAGAACACACGAAGAATTCGAACAACAATGCAAACGGTCGTTACCACTCGCCTAGGGTGGCTCTTCAGACCATTCACCTTTCCAAAAACCGTCCAACTCCAAGCGAAACTTACTTGAGGATACCGTGGAGATTTTCCCTTAATACTCTGAAAAAAGTGGAGCATCAACATTTCCCGTCTTCCAAATCTCTTTCCTTGTCCTTGGTGCGCGGTGGAGATGGGAGCCGCTTGTAATGTATTGCTGTTATGATGGTGAGAATCTGGTTCAGGCGGAATTGGTTATATTGCCAATGATCAATTTCTAGGCAACTTGGGCTTAGACAATCATCACATCACATGGCGAAAATCCAGTCTGCAATCCGCTAAAATCACCGTCTCCTAGCGAAGCGAAGCGTAAAACATATCAGAAAATGAAAAAAATAGTGTTTTTTTTTTGCAAATTTTGTTTAAGTGACAAAAAGTTAAATTATAAATCACCTATTTTTTTTTGTATTACCTACAACTTTGCCGAAGACAACAAATCGATCAAAAAATTCCTTCAAAAGATACAGATTTTTGAATTTTCACATATCATTCTTGTATGGACAGCTGCCAAATTTGTATGGAAAATTATATGGACAAACTAATGATACAAAATGGCTTCTTTGGGCATACCGAAGGCACAAAAAAAGTGTCAGCCGGATTAAAAAATAAAGAAATTAAAATTAATAAAAAAAGACCGATTGCGTATAGAACTGCTAGAACTGAACGAATAAATGAATAAAAAGTTTTTTTTAGAAAATCGTCAAAAGGGGGCGATGCAAAAAAAGAGGGATGGTCCAATCGGCACCAAACTCGGGATTTCTGTTATCTAAAGATAGATGAATGTTCCCTCCAAGTTTAGTCCAAATCGGTGAAGCTCGATTGCAAAAGTGTACCCAATTGACCCGGAATGACCCCTATGGAAGCCCCCCAAAAAGTTAAGTGTCAAATGAAAATTGTCAGGATTTTTTATCATAAGTAACTCTTTCTTTATTTTGTATGTTCAATGATAACATGACTTTTTTACCAAAAGAAAAAAAAAATCATCAAATCAAATCATAATTTCATATCTTTATAATACTTGTTGCCGCAATCTGCTCTGCAGATGGACCTAAATTAACCAGTCTTTTAGACTCTCTTCTTACTTAGTACTTTCCGCTTGGCGGAGTTGATCTTCACCTCACTAACCCTTCACCGCCTTCGCCGCCATCGACTTCCGATAGTTGGTCAGTTTGACCGAGTGCTGCTTCTGCATGTGAAAGTCCAAGTGACGACTGAAAGATACAAAAATCATTAATTATTAAGCAATTCAATGGTTTTCAAGTTGTCTAACTCACTCATGTTTAAACACCTTCTGGCAGATCCCACAGGGCACGTTCGCGCTCTTGTGCCGCACCGCGTAGTGAAACGCCAAGCTGCTCTTATGCCGGAACCGTTCCCCACAAGCGTCACACTCAATGTCAAAGCCCTCCCGCGTGTGGTAAATGTTCTCGTGCCGATCGCGATTGACCCGCGTCGTGTACCTTCCCTCGCAGAACCGACACCCGTACGGCTTCACACCCCGGTGCCGGTTCATGTGCGCCTCAAAGACGGACCGTTCCACGTGTTTGCCGCACTCCTCGCACACCTTCACGTACCGGATGACGCCCCGCTGCTCCCGCGCCACGCAACCTTCCGAGTCGAAGCGGGACTTGAGTCGGCCGCCGTCCACTTCCAGCGTCTTGTACGCGAAGAACTTGTCCAGCAGCGTCTGGAGCGGGTCGTCTGAGGCGTTGAGATGGGTCGTCCGGGATTTGCGGCCTCGGGCTTGGCCCACCAACTTGCGGCGGTGCATCTCGCCGAAGCGTTTCCACTCCCGCCGGACGGTGGCCACGTCGCACTGCATCGTGGCGGCCAGCGAGGACAGCAGCTTGGTCATGGTGGGGCGGGTGTGGCTGGAAGAAGGAGGAAATTATTATCAAAACATTTTCAAAATTCCTAAAATTCTAGAAAAATCTTCACATTTTTTTTAAATATCTTATGTTTTTAAAAATAGTGTTTTAAAATTACAAAATTTCCTGAAATTACCGAAAAAAAAAACAAAAATCACATTTCAAATTTTATTAAGTTTCAAAACTTATTTCCAAATGACCTAAAATATTACTTAAAAACAAGCTAAATGTTAAAACACTTCTACAGGAACAGAAATAAAAAAAATGATATTTTAATATTGAGCAATTCTCTACGGAATCGGTCTTTTTTCTTCAATTTTATTTTTTGTATTTTGTAATCCGCCTGAAACTTTTTTGGTGCCTTCGGTATGCCCAAAGAAGCCATTTTGCATTATTAGTTTGTCCATATAATTTTCCATACAAATTTGGGAGCTGGCCATACAAAAATGATGTATGAAAATTCAAAAATCGGTATCTTTGAAGGATTTTTTTGATCGATTTGGTGTCTTCGGCAAAGTTGTAGGTATGGATACGGACTACACTGGAAAAAAATAATACACGGTAAAAAAAAATTGGTGATTTTTTTATTTAACTTTTTATCACTAAAACTTGATTTGCAAAAAAACACTATTTTTATTTTTTTTATTTTTTATATGTTCTAGTCGGGGGGATGGCAACCCTATTCCGACCAAAGCAAACTGACAACAATCGACATTAGCACGGTTGTCAAATGAGAGCCCACAACAAAAGCACTAGCTGTCAAATGGTAGCCCATAACAAATCATTGTTTGGGTTTTTGATTTTCAAATTTCCCGCAATTCAAACGATAAATACCTGAAAAAACCAAGGGAATGGTGGAAAGAGATGAATCACAAATCCGTATAAATAATTTCAAGATTTTTCAGGTGTAAACCGAAAACGCGATCAAAAATTAAAGTGGAAGAATAAGGCTTTTAACTGCTTATTTAATTGTCGGTGTACAGGACGCCGCACTGTTTAATCATTTTCTGACGTCCATTCAATTTTGCAGTCCAAACCCAGTCATTGAATTGGAAAAATAAAATCTTTTTCAAATTTTCTTTTGTTGATTTGTGTGCACCTACGTCGAAGAACAAGATTGTTTACTTTTTGCTCTTTGGTCTGACAGTCTTGGTCTGACAGATTTGGTCTGTCAGCTTTATCATGGATTTTGGTCTGGTCTAGGCGAGGGATAGGACACAGCACCTTCCTGGAAAAAACACGTGAATTGTGTTGCTGATGCCAAATTCTATCATATCCTTGGGGATTCCATCCCAATATTGGCTGAAAATTCATATCGAAAAAAGTGATTTTTCTGTTTACCTTTTTTTCCTTTTTTTCTTTTGGTCGATCAAACAGTGCGCCCGTACACTGTGAATCGGCATTACAATTTTTTCAGTTTGGTTTTACACATTTGCATGGGACTTTTGAGTTTAACCAGGATAATACACTTCGTGTTACCATTGTTACCAAAGTAATATGAATAATACTGATTCTGAGTGTTTGTTATCTGAACTTCCAAGATGGCGGCTTCTTCGCTACCCGTTCGTTCTAGTAGACATAAAATGCCAACTTTTCAGAAATTTCTAGGTTGTGCAAAAAATCATTGAGCGAGTTATAAATTTTTAATAAATACTGATTTTTTCAAAAAATCGAAATTTTGGTTGCAAAAATTTTTCATCTTCATTTTTCGATGTAAAATCAAATTTGCAATCAAAAAGTACTTTAGTGAAATTTTGATAAATTGCACCGTTTTCAAGTTAAATCCATTTTTAGGTGACTTTTTTGAAAATAGTCGAAGTTTTTTATTTTTTTTTAAAATTAGTGCACATGTTTGCCCACTTTTGACAAAAATATTTTTGAAAAGCTGAGAAAATTCTCCATATTTTGCTTATTCGGACTTTGTTGATACGACCTTTAGTTGCTGAGATATTGCAATGCAAAGGTTTAAAAACAGGAAAATTGAAGTTTTCTAAGTCTCACCCAAACAGCCCACCATTTTTCACTGTCGATATCTCAGCAACTAATGGTCCGATTTTCAGTGTTAAAATATCAAATATTTGAAAAAATTTCCGATCTTTTCGAAAACAACATTTTCAAAATTTTCAAATCAAGACTAACATTTTAAAAGGGCGTAATATTGAATGTTTGGCCCTTTTGAATATATATATTTTTATATATATTTTTCAATTTCATATTTTAACATTGAAAATCGGAACATTAGTTGCTGAGATATCGACATTGAAAAATGGTGGGCTGTTTGGGTGAGACTTAGAAAACTTCAATTTTCCTGTTTTTAAACCTTTGCATTGCAATATCTCAGCAACTAAAGGTCGTATCAACAAAGTCCGAATAAGCAAAATATAGAGAATTTTCTCAGCTTTTCAAAAATATTTTTGTCAAAAGTGGGCAAACATGTGCACTAATTTAAAAAAATGAAAAACTTCGACTATTTTCAAAAAAGTCACCTAAATATGGATTTAACTTGAAAACGGTGCACTTTATCAAAATTTCAGTAGAGTACTTTTTGATTGAAAATTAGATTTTACATCGAAAAATGAAGTTAAAAAATTTTTGCGATCAAAATTTCGATTTTTTAAAAAATAGTATTGATTAAAAAATTCATAACTCGGTCAATGATTTTTTGCACAACCTAGAAATTTCTGAAAAGTTGGCATTTTATGTCTTCTAAAACATATAAAAAAATAAAAAAATAGTGTTTTTTTTTGCAAATCAAGTTTTAGTGATAAAAAGTTAAATAAAAAAAATACCAATTTTTTTACCGTGTATTATTTTTTCCAGTGTAGTCCGTATCCATACCTACAACTTTGCCGAAGACACCAAATCGATCAAAAAATTCCGTCAAAAGATACAGATTTTTGAATTTTCATACATCATTTTTGTATGGACAGCTGCCAAATTTGTATGGAAAATTATATGGACAAACTAATGATGCAAAATGGCTTCTTTGGGCATACCGAAGGCACCAAAAAAGTTTCAGTCGGATTACAAAATACAAAAAAAAATGGAATGACCGAAATCTGGGAGAACTGCTCTATTTATAACACTCATGTGCATTATTTAAAAATTAAATACTTTAATTAAAACTGTCCCAAACAAAAATTGAACTTCTTTGATTTCCAAGCAATTTTAATGTTTTGATTATTTCAATCTTATTTTCTCTTAAATTTGAATTATTCTGGAGAGGAACAGCATCTAACTCCATCAGAGGCACGATGTTGCCATATTACAGGGTGACCACTCAAATCCCATTTTCAAATTCCCGACTTTTCCAGAATGCTCAAATAATACGCATTTCTTATCTAAAGAATGATTTCAAACAAAAAACTTTCTATAAGAAAAGTCAATATTAACCACCGAAAAAAAAATTAAATGAATTTAAAAATAATCCAAATATAGGCATTTTTTGTAAATACAGAAACAAAACAACAATTGAAAAAAACTTCACAAATGGAACTGCATTATTATGATTCAGCGTAGAAACATAAACAATTAGTCTTTGAAAAAATTATCGAAAGTTCAACAATACTCAAAACATTCATGTTATTTTTTAAATTGGCAAAAGTATAGTTTTTGATACTTAGTTTCAACTGGAAATGACAAAAAGTTAAAGATAACTAAACTTAAAATTTCGTTCCTATTTTTTTTAAACTTCATCATCATTTTTAATCAAAGAATGATTAAAACATAATTGGTGAAATTATTCATTCAAAAGATTTAGAAAAATGTCAAGAAATTCATAAAAAAATTTGCCTGGTTCCCTTTTTAATTTTGTAATTTTTGATTTTGTTTTTGTAAATCAATGGTAATTTATCTAGTGGTCAGTATTTAACTGTTTTTTTTTCAGTGAACATTCAGTTAGATATGATTTTATGTTTTACCACTTATTTTAAGCAAAATGTTTGAAGAGACAATTTTTTTAAACAGTTTTGCAATAACTCTAAATTTCTTGGATTTTTTTTTTGCAATTTCAAAATTTTCTTTATGTTTTCAAAACGTAAAAAAGTTTTTAAATTTTGTATTTTATTCGAAATTTAAGTTTTCCGAAAACTGAAAATCAAGCTTTATGTATAGTAGTAATTTAACCATACCCAAAAAAAGTTTAACGGCAACATTAAAAACAATATTTTAATTAGTTAAAGAATTTAGTTAAACAATTAAAAATATTTACCAAAAACCATTGCCAAACCCAAGATGGAATCTGTTTTCAAATATTCAATTTATGTGACAAAATGAAATAGAATCATAGCTCTAAGTTGGCTCTATTTTTATATTAGTTTTTCATTAACTTTACCTCTTGTATGATAAACAAAAATTTATAGATATCATATGATTCATGAAAAATATTATGAAGATCTGTGTCAAGGACTCCAACATTAATTAAGATTTTGAATGTCCTAAACAGCTTTTCCATACTCAAATATATTGAAATAGTGAAAAGAACCTTAAATTTAAAGTGAGTTATTAAAGCAGAATTGAGTGAATTCAATTTGAGAATTCTTGAGTTTTTTTTTGAAAAGGTCCAATAAACCCAATTTTCATTTTTTGCTTTTTGAGTGTTTTTGAATACCCCTGACTCAAGGCGGTTCTAAAAACACCCAGAAAGCAAAAATTGAAAATTTGGTTTATAGGCAGACATGCAAAAAAAAAAGAAAAAAAAGAACACCAGATTTGTACAAAATATTACAAAAATTTTCAAGAGTTAAAAATTTAATTTTCAATCAAGCATACTTATAATTCCCGACTTTTTGACAAAAAATCATAAATTCCCGATTTTTTCCCGATTTTTGGCCGATTTTGGCGAATTCCCGACTTTTTCCCGACTTGAGTGGCCACCCTGCATATTAGCACTTTGACATTCCATTACAGCTCATAAAAAGCGTTTTCAACTGAAATCGAGTGATAAATAGCTCATGGAGTGATAAATAGGAAGCAAGTTTGCAAAATATGTTGAAAATTAGCAAATTAGATGTAGTAAGGTGCGAGTGCTTAATCTGCCGAAAATACGAAAATTTCCCTTTATTTTAAAATTGCTTAAGTTTTGAAAAATTTTCATTTTTTTATTACTAAAGTTTAAAAAATATTGATATAGGTACTTGAAATTTCTAAAAATCTTAAAATGAGAATTATTTTGTAAACTTTCAAAATTAAAAATATTCAAAATTTGGAAGGTTCCTAAAATTAACAAAAAGGACAAAATAACAAAGTGTTTGGAAATCCCTAAAATTTTGAGAAAATCGGGAAATTCATGAGTTCCTTAAAATATCCACCAACATTTAAAATATTTTGCCGATTTTCTTTTTTCACCTCGGTCAGGATCGAGCTTTAAAAGCTTTTTTGCAACGGCTTTACCAAACGTTGCCAAAATTCCTTAATTTCGTAAAATTGTGCAATTTTGTAAATTTCCTCTTTAAAACTAATAAACATAAATATAATTTATGGGTTGTTTTCGACTGGTACACTTGTTGCGAGTTGTTTGTGGCTTTCTCAGTCAATAAAACAGATCAAACGATTTTGTTGTTTGAAATTGCCCGACGTTTCGGCTCGGGTTTGAGCCTTTTTCAAGGGAAACTATAATTGGTTGAAACAAGTTAAAATACACATCAAAACAAACAAAGAAATGGACATACTTATGGTCTAATCGTTATCGTTAAAAACGTTAGTTGCAAACGGTGGGACGTGTCTAGGGGGATGGTGTTGTTGGTGGTGCTATTGGTACAAAATTGAACGGTTAGATTTGAACATAAAACATAATTAAAGAACATACTGCACAAACATGAGATTTGTTCGGAGATCTCATACTATCACTACGCACTGTTACGATCACTTGGCTACTGTTGGGACAACATGGGATTGGTACAGTTTTGGCTCAATAGTTTTGGCTCAAATGTTGGGTTCATTTTGGTTTTTGGTGAGTTCCTCTAGGGACGTGTTTGTGCTGATATTGTTCCTGCGTGTAATATGTGTGTTGATGGAGTGTAGTATTCCTGTGTAGGTAGTGCCAAGCTTCTCTACATCGGTACGGTGGTTAACTGTGTTTGTTTTGACAGCAATATGACACATTTCCAATATCGGCAGAGCAGTGGATTTGAATGTATTGTCGATGATCTGGACCTTGTCCAGACCAAACGAGTGTCCCTCTTCAATACAATGTTCAATTAACGCAGTTCTATCCTTTAGCTTGTCTTTCTGCTCTTCGATATTGGTAATGCCACTTACCACTACAGATTGAAGTTTGTTTACATCGTGCTTGTGTCCGTACATTCTGGTTTGGAGTTTGTTTTTAGTCATGCCAATGTATGTCATTTGGCAGTTGTTACAGGGGATACTGTAAACAACTTTGGACTTTTGTAGAGGTTGTACTGGGTCACGGATGTTTTTGAGGATTTGGGAATTTGTTTTGAGGGTTTTGCGGGCTATTTTAGTGTTGGGAAAATCATTTTTAAAGGAGCTAATTAGTGCACTAGTGAGGATCGGGATGTGGGGCAAGGATCTGTATGTTGTTTGGGCTGTTTCTGATGTTGTTGTCGGCTGGTTACCTGTTGTGTTGTTCATGTTATTGCGGGACCACAGCCGGTTGATGAGGGTTGTTGGATAATTGTTGAGGCGCAGGTGTTTAAAAATGATTTGTTTTTGCTGTTGTAGGGGCTGGTCGGTCGTAAGGGATGTCACTCGGTGGATGAAGTTGGCAGCTACGTTGACCCTCAAAACAAATTCCCAAATCCTCAAAAACATCCGTGACCCAGTACAACCTCTACAAAAGTCCAAAGTTGTTTACAGTATCCCCTGTAACAACTGCCAAATGACATACATTGGCATGACTAAAAACAAACTCCAAACCAGAATGTACGGACACAAGCACGATGTAAACAAACTTCAATCTGTAGTGGTAAGTGGCATTACCAATATCGAAGAGCAGAAAGACAAGCTAAAGGATAGAACTGCGTTAATTGAACATTGTATTGAAGAGGGACACTCGTTTGGTCTGGACAAGGTCCAGATCATCGACAATACATTCAAATCCACTGCTCTGCCGATATTGGAAATGTGTCATATTGCTGTCAAAACAAACACAGTTAACCACCGTACCGATGTAGAGAAGCTTGGCACTACCTACACAGGAATACTACACTCCATCAACACACATATTACACGCAGGAACAATATCAGCACAAACACGTCCCTAGAGGAACTCACCAAAAACCAAAATGAACCCAACATTTGAGCCAAAACTATTGAGCCAAAACTGTACCAATCCCATGTTGTCCCAACAGTAGCCAAGTGATCGTAACAGTGCGTAGTGATAGTATGAGATCTCCGAACAAATCTCATGTTTGTGCAGTATGTTCTTTAATTATGTTTTATGTTCAAATCTAACCGTTCAATTTTGTACCAATAGCACCACCAACAACACCATCCCCCTAGACACGTCCCACCGTTTGCAACTAACGTTTTTAACGATAACGATTAGACCATAAGTATGTCCATTTCTTTGTTTGTTTTGATGTGTATTTTAACTTGTTTCAACCAATTATAGTTTCCCTTGAAAAAGGCTCAAACCCGAGCCGAAACGTCGGGCAATTTCAAACAACAAAATCGTTTGATCTGTTTTATTGACTGAGAAAGCCACAAACAACTCGCATAAATATAATGCTTTAATTCTAAAACTCCATTAAAGTTTCCTGTAACTTAGTAACCCTTTCAGGCCAAATACCAAAAAAAAAAAAAAATTAAACTATAATTTTTGTGTGGTACTCGGAAGCATTTTCTGATCATTATCTAAAATAATATTTTTTTTCAAAATTTCAGATATAACATTAATAATACTTAAAATTTCTGAAATTATTCGCAATTGAAAAAATGAGTTTATTTAGATTTCTTTACTTTTCCAGATTCATCCATAAAAATTTATAAATTCTTAAAAGAATCCTGAAGTTATCCCAATTTTTAAAATTTAAAATACCTCGAAATAATGAGCTTACTTAAAATAACCTTGTGACATTTTTCTTACAGAGCAATAAGGCCGTTGCAAATATTTTTCAAAGTTTATGTCGCCCCCCCCTGGCCCCTTTCCCCCTTAAAAAACGGTTCGAAAATCAGGGGGCACAAAATATATTTTGAGCATGAGCATGAGAGATCACCCATGGTTGCCCCTCCGTTGCTGAACAGAACCGTAATATCCTTTCAGCACTACTGATTATAGGCTTCGACGATCTAGTGGTGTTTCCCTTATCAACAGCATGTATGAATGCGCTGAAAAGATAAAACACCATAATTGCTAAAGCTAGATCAGTTGCGAATAGGTAACAGTCATTGGCCACCAACGGCGCCCGCCATGTCAGTTTGTAGACCTCGATTTTAAGGGACGGGAATGTTAGTTAGCGCAGGTTGCTACTAGGGCAGCTGATTTACTCTGTGCTTACACCCCACGAGCGCCAGGAACCTGAAAACTTGTTAGTAGGATAGGGTGTTTGGTCAGGATTCATCATAGAAGATGATGATGCGACCCAAAATCATAGTGTTTGTTGAAAGGTATTATATATTATTCTCAAGGCAAACAATCGGATGCTGCGGATGAGACATTTCCCGTTTATCGGTTGTTAAATTTTAAATGAAATGGTCTAGTCTTAGACAGCCGGCTGTGGAAAGATAGAACAAAAATCATTTGTAATTATAGAATGAAGGATTAAACAATGTAACTTTTAACTTGAGATGATTTTACGAGTTTTAAATGATTGATGTTTAGTGAGGTACTGATTAACGGTGCGAACGACGAGTTTCGATTAGAGAGCCTGGAGCTTATTAGAGAACGGACATCTCAAACCAAAAGTACCAATCGAAGCACGAGAACTGTCAAACGGAGGTACCAATCGAGCATAAGACAAAGGATTTTGCTCGATTGGTACCTCCGTTTGACAGTTCTCGTGCTTCGATTGGTACTTTTGGTTTGAGATGTCCGTTCTCTAATAAGCTCCAGGCTCTCTAGTTTCGATGTGTATCGAGCTGAAATGGTATGATAGGGTGTTGATAGGGTCAAATCAAACTGGCTAGCTGTCATCGGGACAGCCAAAGCCAGCCGCACCTTCACACGCACACACGCACGCGAAAAAAAACGAAAAACACACCGACGGCGGACGCGAAAATTCTACGACCCTACGGAAAGGAATCGCAAATCTGACTCTCAGGGGGCACAAAATATATTTTTTCAAAAAACTTCAAAATTTTAAAGGGAACAGAAGTGTTACCAACTGCTAACAATTAGAAATGCAGTTTTCTGCGTTTAAAATTATATTAATCATGTCTGGGATCGATCAAAAATATTTCCATTTTTTGTGGAACTCCAATTTTTTTTCGGCGAAAAAAAAATTCTTCAATATTGTGGTTTCGAAAATAAATCGAATTTTCGCGGCGACTTGTCTGACACTACGCTTCACAAACTTATCAACTCTAATTCTGAGTGTAACAAGTTGAGATGAACGCGAGCAGTGTTGGTATTTATCGCGCTCTCGCGAGAAAAATTTCTCTCTCTCGAGTTCTCGCCGCGAGTCTCGAGCTGCCGAGAGAAACTCACCGATTTCCCGTGCTCTCCTCCGTTCGCGAACGGGCTTTCTCGCGAGCCAGAATTGCCCGTTCGCGAGAAGTTGAACGTGTCAGAAACGAAAAAAAAAAAAAAAAACAACACAACGATTGAAGTTACACCTCTATACCATCGCCTGGTTCGTATTCAGAAACCAAATAAACAAATTGCTAGCTTTGGACGAACGGCTAGCACGAGGCGCTCGCGAGCGCTCGCGGCGAGAGCGAGAACGCGAACGAAAATGCGAGCGCGAGCGAGAAGAGAAAAGTAATACAAGTTCTCTTCCTCGCTCGCGAGTGAGAAATGCTTTCCTTCTTCTCGCTCGAATTCCAACACTGAACGCGAGGATAAACGTCACTGAAAAAATATTTTGTCGCTCTGGCACCAAATCGAAACGAGCGATTTCCACTCTCGCCGCACTTTTTCTCTCTGCCTTTTTCTGTCAAGCTTAATAGCGTCAGCGCTTGCGTGATGCCGTTGGAGATTTTGGATGATGATGTTGACCATTTCTGTAGGTAAAAATAGTGCATATTTTATTTTGTTTTTCAATAAATAAACAAAAAAAGTTGGTTCATCCACCGACATAAATTTTTCGTCAATCAAAACAATGTGGAGGAATCACAACAAAGTTGGCTTACACACTGATCAAATAATACCAAATTAAGCTTTTTTTATTAAGCGGCGAGAGTGAAAATCGCTCGAATCGGTTTAGTGCCAGAGCGACAATACTATCATAAATTCAAGAATTTTGGCACAATTTCTTGATATCCCTAAAATTTATTAAAATTTTCCAAGATGACTCCAATTTCCAAAATTTATTAAATTTTAAACTTCCTAATACAGACTAGACTTGATTATCCAAAGGTCTTGGAAAAATTTCACTTTGAATAATGGAGTTTTTTTTTCTACTAAACTACCCTAAGGAAATTTATGATTGACTAAGAGTTTTATCAATCCAAGATGACGGCAAAACTGGCGTGGATGAAATACTGAAAAAAGGCATTTTTTATTTAATTTGGTCGCAAAAATCAAGCTTCATGAAATTAAAAAAACAACGATTTATTTGTTCAGTTTTGATTTTTCAAAGTCTTGTACAAAACTTCTGACAATCGAACTTTGGATAATAATAACTTAGGATAATCGAGTCTGGACTGTATTCCTTAAATTTCCAAAATATCTCGAATAAAAAAACCTGAATTGCGAAAACTTCTTTTGATTTTTTCCTTAAGAGCAATTCTCTACCAATGAATTTTATTTGATTTTTTTTACTTTATTTACTTTACATTTGCATTCAATACGTTTGAATATTTTGTTTTTTAAATAGTGATTTTCGAAACAACGAAATTTCATGCAAAAATTTGATAAAAGATATTATTTGCAGTTTTTAGATTTTGAAAAACAGTGACCATTTGTGACCAATTTTCAAAATATTTTTTTGAAAAGTTTAGAAAATTTGCTCTTAAATAGTCTAAGAGACATTGAGGATTGGACCTGCTGAGATACAGCGGACTAAAAAAAAGATACAGGAAAATTGAAGTTTTCTAAGTCTCACCCAAACAGCCCACCATTTCCTGATGTCGATATCTCAGCAACTAATGGTCCGATTTTCAATGTTAAAACATGAAACATTCGTAAAATTTTACGATCTTTTCAAAAACAATACTTTAAAAAAAATTGAACTGAGTCTAACATTTTATAAAGCCCAAACATTTAATTTATAACTAGGCGCCAGATTTTTTACCAGACTTCTCTATGGCTCATAAATTGCGGGTTTTTGTCCCCTTAAACATATAAAAAAATCTCGAAAATCAAAAATTACGTTTTTTGGGAAATTGAGTTTTTGTGAAAAAAAAATAAAAAAAAAATTGATAAATCTGCAAATTTTCTTTTCCGTGTACCTATTTTTTCTCAATGGTCCTTAACAATACCTACAACTTTGCAGAAGACACCAAATTGATCAGAAAATTCACTGAAAAGTTACAAATGTTTGAATATTTGCGCTGCCAAAATTGTATGGAGACTTGTATGGGTGAACCAATGACACAAAATAGCTTCTTTGGTCATAGGGAAGGTCCCCGCAAAGTTTGAGCAAAATTAAAACATACAAAAAATAAAAATGGTCCAAATCGGCCGATTTCGTAGAGAATTGCTCTGAAGTTTTAAATGCCTTATTAATTAATAATTAATCAAAAATCCTGATTTGGACAAAATAGGACAAACATCAAAATTTAAATTCTATTTTTTTATTGCAAAAATTCTTTAAATTTAATAAATAATACAAATTTAAAAAAAATAAAGTACTTTGATTACACAAAATATCAAAATTTTGTGCATTTTTTTTTAGAGTAAAATGAACATTTTTTTTTTTGGAGTACATTAAAATAGGTAATTGTAAACATTAAATTGTAGGTAAATTAACTTACTCCGCATGGTTCACGTTCCAGAACGGCTCCAGCTTGTCAATCTCCTTCGCGAACCGCAAGCTCCACTCGTAGTCCATCCGGTGGCGCTCCTTCCTTTCCCCGTTCGTCCGCACCCTTTGCTGTCTCTTCGGCTGTTTGGCAGTGCTCTTTCTCTGTTCGACCTTCTTCTTGGTAGAAGCCACCGCCACCGATCCCATCATCTTACACAGCACCCCAAACAGCGGATCCACAATCAGATAGTCGTCGGGGCGCAGCTCGCCGGAGGCGAGTCTTGAGCCACGACCCGCGTGAATGTTGCGCAACCGTTTGTACTCGAGCTTGGCCTGGTCGCGCGTGATTTCGAACTGCGCTCCGATCGCGTCCCAGGCGGCGTTCCGGGCGTCGGTTTTCAAGTTGGTCTTGTTTTTGGGGAGGTCGCGGTGGTTCCAGATGATGGCATGGGAGTGGCAGACCTGGGCGAAGCGGAGCCGGTCCGCTGCGGTGAATTTGTGGTGCGAGGGTGGGGTGGGAGGTTTGTCGGGCTCGGTGGCGTCGTCATTTTCGGGCTCGGATTTGATTCTGGCGGGTTCGTCGTCACCGTCCACCACTTTGAACACTTCGTAGAGGGTATTGTCGTCTTCACTCTCAGATTCGGTTGAGTCGTTGTCGTCCGAAGAATCTCCCTCATCCGACGAACTCTCCTCCTCTTTCTTGACCTCAACCGGGGACAATTTCAGTCGATCTTCTTCCTCCTTCCGGTCGCCTTCCTCTTCAACTTCCAGCTTTATCCCGACCGGTTCTTCCACGTCCTGCTTCATCGCACGATCCACCAGCCGCTGCTGCAACCGCACGGAATCGCACACCTTCGCAATCTTACTGGCACACGAACGCCACCCGACTGCGTCCGCCGAGTCCAGCACCTGAATCCGAACCCGTTCCTGCCCCAGCTCATTTGTCAGCTGGCACAGCGCCCGGAACTCCTCCATCAGCTCAACCAACTCCCGACACAACGCGCAAATCTTCCAATCCCCCGCCGACTTCTCACAAAGATAAATCCCCAAAACGGTGCGAACCTTCGGCACCACCCCGCCAACATCCTCGAACATCTCAAACAGCTCCCCATTGCTCGTCCAGCGCAAACAAAGCGCACACTGCAAGCTCCGCACGGCCACCTCCACCACCTCTTCGGAGTCGGACTCTTTCGGAAACAATCCGTCCAGCAGCCGGTGCAGCTGGGTCGTTTTGGCCGGGGCGTCGCCCCGGCTCAGGCGCTGTTGCCGCGTAAAGTGCATGTTCATAAACCGTTTCCACTCCTTGCGGGTGGCTTCCAGGTCCAAGCGAAGCTTTGACGCCACCACGGTCCAGGCTGTGTCGCGGGCGGAGTTGGTGTGGAATCTGGAAGCGGTTCGAAATGTTAATCAACTACAATCGAAATAGGGTTTCTCGAATCTTACTTGGGATGCTTCCGGTTCCAGATGACCGGATGATTTTGGAGCAGTTCCTTGGCCAACAGGACGCGATTCTCGTAGGTTAGTGGGGCCGGGTGTTTGCGCTTTTTCGGAGGTGAAGGTCCGGCGGCGTCTTTTGCCATTTTTGGGAAGCACTTTTTGGTGTAAAAATCACCACAAGATTCAAGTTTAAAATTGTAAAGAAATGCGAACAAGCCGGAACGAAGTTCAAACAAAATTTGTTTTGGTATTTTCGACAACGGAGAAACGTCAAAACAATCATCAAATCAGGGCGGGATTTATTTACACGATCGGGCAAACAAGATGGAGAGTGGGTTAAAAAGGCAAGAGAGTTGTTAAGCGTACCTTTGAAGACACCCAATTTTGAGTAAAAGTAATGGAGTGAAACAGAGCGGATTCGATAATTCAAATGGAAATGCATTTCTTTGTAGGAAATCGTTGTCGAACTGAAAAATTCTTATAAAAAAATGCGAAAACTTAGCACAGTGTCTACAAAATCGGCCTTTTCTTTTAATTTAAGTTTTTGTATTTTTTAATCCGGCTAAACATTTTTGGGTGCACTCGATATGCCCAAAGAAGCCATTGTGCATCATTAGTTTGTCCATATAATTTTTCATACAAATTTGGCAGCTGTCCACACAAAAAAAATACATGAAAATGAAGGAATTTTTAGATCGATTTGAAAACTGAAAAAAATGACTGGAAAAATGATACATGGTGAATTTTGTATGTGATTTTTAATAAGGCTTTCTAGGCCCAGTGAAAAAAATATAATTTAACCCAAAAATGGCGAACTTCTCGTCACAGTATCCTGAAGCAAACAATGATCGAACTCGAGCTATCACAGCTCACAGCCCTGCGAAGTATGATGGCTGTCATATCGGGCGGTCAGTCAAAAAAACCAGCTAGAAGCCGCCTGACAAAACACTTTTGCTAGAAAAGTAGAAAGAGATAGGAAACCTGATGCAAGCAATCGTCCAGCTGTAATGCAAACATACTTTGAATTTATTGGTAGATTTCTGACTAGAAAGCCTTATTTCACTTTTTGTCACCAAAACAATTTTTTTCATCAAGTGCAAACTTTTCAGAAATTTCTAAAAGGGGGAAAAAAATCTTTGACCGAGTTATGAATTTTTGAATCAAAACTGATTAAAAAATCGAAATATTGGACGCAAAAATTTCAAAAAATCAACTTCATATTTCGATGTAAAATCGAATTTGCAATCAAAAAGAACTTTAGTGAAATTAGTAAAGCTTCTGAAAATTTTAAAAATTAAAGAAAATCAGAAAATTCTGAAAATTCAGGTAATTTTGAAATTACAGATTTTTTTTTAAATTCACAAAATTCGTAAAATTCAGAAGATTTTCAAAATTCAGAAAATTATTAAAATTTTGAAAATTCAAAAACTTCCGAAAATTCTGTAAATTTTCAAAATTAAAAAAATTAGTAACTTCAAAAAAATTAGAAAATTCTTAAAATAAAAAAAAATCAGAAAATTAAAAAAAAAATAAAAAAATAAAAAAATTCAGAAATTTTAAAAATTCTGAAAATTAAAAAAATATTGAAAATTCTGAAAATTCGTTTTCGATGATTCTAAAAATTAAAAAAATTTAGAAAATAAAAAAAAAAATTAAAAAAAATAGAAAATTCAGAAAATTCAGAAAATTCAGAAAATTCTGAAAATTCTGAAAATTCAAAAAATTCAGAAAATTCAAAAAATTTAGAAAATTTAGAAAATTCAGAAAATTTAGGAAATTTAGAAAATTCAGAAAATTCAGAAAATTCAGAAAATTCAGAAAATTCAGAAAATTCAGAAAATTCAGAAAATTCAGAAAATTCAGAAAATTCAGAAAATTCAGAAAATTTAGAAAATTAAGAAAATTCAGAAAATTCTGAAAAATCAGAAAATTCAGAAAATTCAGAAAATTCAGAAAATTCAGAAAATTCAGAAAATTCAGAAAATTTAGAAAATTCACAAATTCAGAAAATTCAGAAAATTCAGAAAATTCAGAAAATTCAGAAAATTCAGAAAATTCTGAAAATTCAGAAAATTCAGAAAATTCAGAAAATTCAGAAAATTCAGAAAATTCTAAAAATTCTGAAAAATTCTGAAAATTCTGAAAATTCTGAAAATTCTAAAAATTCAGAAAATTCAGAAAATTCAGAAAATTCAGAAAATTCAGAAAATTCAGAAAATTCAGAAAATTCAGAAAATTCAGAAAATTCAGAAAATTCAGAAAATTCAGAAAATTCAGAAAATTCAGAAAATTCAGAAAATTCAGAAAATTCAGAAAATTCAAAAAATTCAGAAAATTCAAAAAATTCAGAAAATTCAAAAAATTCAGAAAATTCAGAAAATTCAAAAAATTCAGAAAATTCAGAAAATTCAGAAAATTCAGAAAATTCAGAAAATTCAGAAAATTCAGAAAATTCAGAAAATTCAGAAAATTCTGAAAATTCTGAAAATTCTGAAAATTCAGAAAATTCAGAAAATTCAGAAAATTCAGAAAATTCAGAAAATTCAGAAAATTCAGAAAATTCAGAAAATTCAGAAAATTCAGAAAATTCAGAAAATTCAGAAAATTCAGAAAATTCAGAAAATTCAGAAAATTCAGAAAATTCAGAAAATTCAGAAAATTCAGAAAATTCAGAAAATTCAGAAAATTCAGAAAATTCAGAAAATTCAGAAAATTCTGAAAATTCAGAAAATTCAGAAAATTCAGAAAACTTAGAAAATTAAGAAAATTAAGAAAATTTAGAAAATTTAGAAAATTAAGAAAATTAAGAAAATTAAGAAAATTAAGAAAATTAAGAAAATTAAGAAAATTAAGAAAATTAAGAAAATTAAGAAAATTAAGAAAATTAAGAAAATTAAGAAAATTAAGAAAATTAAGAAAATTAAGAAAATTAAGAAAATTAAGAAAATTAAGAAAATTAAGAAAATTAAGAAAATTAAGAAAATTAAGAAAATTAAGAAAATTAAGAAAATTAAGAAAATTCCCAAAAATCAGAAAATTAAATAAAATAACAAAATTCAGAAAATTCAGAAAATTAAAAAAAAAATCTGAAAATTCTAAAAATGCTGAAAATAATACAAATTGTGAATATACACAATACAGAAAATTCAGAAAATTCAAAAAGTTCAAAAAATTCAGAAAATTCAGAAAATTCTAAAAATTTAAAAAAAAATCTGAAAATTCCAAAAAATTTGAAAATTTTGAAAATTCTGAAAATTTTGAAAATTCTGAAAATTCTGAAAATTCTGAAAATTCTGAAAATTCTGAAAATTTTAAAATTTTTGAAAATTCTGAAAATTCTGAAAATTTTAAAAATTCTGAAAATTCTGAAAATTCCGAAAATTCTGAAAATTTTGAAAATTATGAAAATTCTGAAAATTATAAAAATTAAAAAAAAAAACAAAAATTCAAAAAATTCTGAAAATTTAGAAAATTTAAAAAAAATCAGAAAATTCACAAAATTTAGAAATCTTGAACAATTTGTGATATTGTAGAAAATTCTCAATCTGAAAATTCAAAAAAAAAAATCAGAAAATTAAAAAAATCTAAATTGTTCCAATATTCTGAAAATTCAAGAAATTCAGAATACTCAGGAAATTAAAAAAAATGTAGTTTTTAGTTTTTAGTTTTTAGTTTTTAGTTTTTAGTTTTTAGTTTTTAGTTTTTAGTTTTTAGTTTTTAGTTTTTAGTTTTTAGTTTTTAGTTTTTAGTTTTTAGTTTTTAGTTTTTAGTTTTTAGTTTTTAGTTTTTAGTTTTTAGTTTTTAGTTTTTAGTTTAACGCAAACATTGACTCAATCAACCCACAACATAACCCAACTAGCAGCCAGGTGTCGTCAAGTTTAAATTAGTGACCTCTAACAATGTGTGTGGGCGGAAAAAGAGAGTAATTTAAAGGGAGAGGGACTATCCCCATACGAACAAGTCAGGTGCTCTCTAGTCCTAAGCAAACATTCTTCTCCATTTTCCGGTTCGTGTCCTTTTGTTGTTGAACTGGCCCGGGTCTTGGTCGGTCAGACACGTTGACTTTTGAGTTTAAATGAGTGTGTGTGTATGTGTGTGGTTTGTTACTCTAGGAAATTGAGGTTAATTTTGCTCGATAAATCTCGGGTTTGAGCAGAGGGAAAGAAGAGGAGGGTGGGAAAAAGGATAGGAAGGTAATCGAATCACTCTTCGAATCTTTTCCAAATAAAATCAAACTCATAATTAGATGATCAAAATGTGGTACAGTTACTCTATCTGAAAAAAATAGTAATATTCAACTGTTCCGAACTGTGCGAGATTGAAATTGATGGAATTTTAACAAATCTGATTTGGGTTCGGTGAAAGCAGCAAATGGATTCTGCGAAAGACGTATTTTTGGGGTTATGTTAAAATGTGACATGAGGAGACACGTTTCAGCGTTATGAATAATTTAGGAGCAGTTCCTTTTTCTGTAAAATGCTCACTAGTGCCACAGACAAGACAGTTTTCAAATTTCAAATCGACGATAATTTTTTCAACGATCATTTTAAATGAGTTTTAAATTCACCTCCAAGTTTGACGGATCAAAAAACTTTTGTCCTGTCAAATCCACAGAATTGCAGCTTCGCCTAACATTGGATTGCATACTGCCAACAATAAATCTACGAAAAGTCTTTCCTATCCCTTCTGTAAATCACAATAAAATCCTTCGAAAAGTTGCAACATAAACCACAATTGTTTCAAGGGATTTGTTTGCAACCACCGCAAACACACACGCAGAGTTGATGGACACCGGGTTGCCAGTGTTGCCAGCAAACTCACCCTCACTGACTGAATGCAAATGTTTGAGCACGAAAAAGATTGACTCCTTCCCGGGCGAGTTGGATGTTTAGATTGAATCGTGTTGTTTCCTGTGTGTTTGTGTTGTCTGTTTTGCTAAAAGTTTACTTCTGCGGCGGAAAGAGGGCAGCACTGTGAGAGCGCGGCCGGGAAAAGTAAGTTGGAAAACCTGTGGGTGCAATTTTCCACCCGGTTTTATTCGTTTTATTGCAAAAGTTGCTCATTGGCTTGGCATGTGAGTTGAGTTTTTTTCCATTCAAAACTTTTGTTTGGTGCTTCTTCAACCGGGGAAGCCAATTACAAATTGATGTGCAGAAACATAACCTAGACATGAACTTTTACGTAGGTCCTGTTTTTGACGGAGAGATTTTTGTCTTTTTTTAAATGTGAAAATCGAGTCAAAATTCACCACTTTTTTATTAAACTCACCATTTTTTTCGGATATTTGACAATTAACTCGACCTTATTATCTTAAAGAAAATGCCAGTTAAGAAGTGGTGAATTTGATCGTTTTGTGTTTATAATCTCACTAAATATTCAAAATGACCGTTGAATTGCTAGTTAAAAAAATAAGTCTTTTTGTTTATGATTTTTCTAATAATATTCGCTCCAACGGACATTTCACCTCTAAATTGAACTCCCACGCCTCCAGAATAATTTTCACCAACGCAACACGGCGTCAATTTGTAGTTTTTCCTCGCGTTACACCTGCGGTAAAAACATTTTCCAATTTCCCCACGTGCGTGGGATCATTTTCCGCATCGCCTGGGCTACGGCGGACTACGAGCGTGGTCATTACCTTATAATGTGGAAACGGGGACAAATTGGCGGACGCGTCTCATCCGGTGCAGTCACGGAGGGAGCTTCCGGGGATGACGATACTGAGTTTGAATTCACCACACCATATTTGAGTACTCTGGTTTCATTTAGTGGTGAATATTGTCTTTTTCACTAGTCAAACGAGAGGAATTCCGATGTGGTAAATTTGAAATGGTGGTGAATTTGAAATATTTATTGTTCAGTCATTCTCAGGCGACCCCTTTTTGACATTAAGGTAAAACGACACCCAATTCCGCGCACATGAAGCACTTGTGGGTACCTGTTGGGTTGGAAAAACAAAAACAAACCCATCATACGTGGTGTGATGGCAGCACTGGCGGTGGCACGATCGACGCCGGAAATGAAACTTTTTTATGAGTGAGGTGTACATTTTATGAAGGCAAAAAGCGCGTCCATCACAGCCTTGGAGCCAGGTTGTTATGGAAATGATGGGCAAATTGCTGTCAATTTTGCAGGCGCTGGAATAAGTTGATGGCAAACAACTTTAAGCTTTCCAATCATTTGATCAATAGATATTTTAAAAATTTCAAGCAAATTTTAAATCTTCAGCCAACATTGTAACGATCAATTTGAATAGTTTCAACAACTTACCACATTCATTTTTAATTCACCTCAGCTCATTATCGAACGTTTGACAGTTTGACAGACAGTGATTGACGGAATTTCGAAAAAAAGTCATATTGTTTACTTCCGTTTGTCTGTGGTTGAACTGTCAAACTTTGTTTGTTTACCTCAGCACTCTTTCCTCTGGAATTTGATTAAATGGTTGAATTCCCTCATAAAAAAATGAAAAACCGAAAACACGAGGGGGTTAATAAATGTTACTCAATTTCCCGTCCAGATTACCTTTTTCCAGAGCAGCTCCCCTTCCCCTCTGCAGCAAAGTTGCCCTGTCTGGTGAAAAGTGAGGTTAGTTTTTGGGGCCTAACCTTTTGTGTTGTAGATTGCGGTTCTGGTCGGTGCTGTCCGGGGTTTTTAGATTGATGGGGGTTGACCGGACATGCCTTCTTTTTGGCACGTGTGTGTGTGTTTTACTATTCATATTTTAATCAGTTTTGTGCTGAGTTATGGAACGCTGGGAAGGATGAATGGGATGAACATTTGGACAGAATTTTAAAGAACTTAGGTCCCGTTGAAATAACGAAAAAGTTAAAGGACCTGAATCCAATTTAAAAAAGAACTGCGACATACAAACATAAAATTTTGAAATGAAACTCGTGTGAATGTGTTGTGGTGAATTTAAGCCTTTATGGTGAGTTCATTCAAATTAACCGTTAATTTTGTAATTGTCAGAATTTAAAGCAGCTTTCCAGCAAAATTTCCGGTGTTATTCCTGCAAACACGTACCGCAACCATTTGCGATAATTGAAACAACGTTGCAAAACGAAAACATCCTGCTGAGTGTAGTTTTCGGAGCCCGTCGGTTTCCGGAATTCTTCCGGTTGTGACGTGCCAATGATGGGGTCGTTCCATTTGCTTCCACCTGATGGAACTCAGGGGTTCTTAAGGTGAGTTAATTCAAGTTTTTTTTTAACAGATATTTTTGTGAGATTTTTATAATCAATTGTTTAAAGAAAGAAATACCTGAAAATTTCGAAGAAAAAAAATAATTTTCAGTGACCCCTGAGGAAAACTCACCATTCAGCAGCAGGAGCATGAACGTGAAATGAAAATGTTTTAATTGGAAAACGGAATCCATTACAAGCGTGCTGCTACTCAAATTGTGCATTCAAGTATGTCAGTATGTGATTTTTGGCTCTGTTTTTGCTTTTTCAAAGTGTTGAAAATTGTTTGCACCAGCAGCGTCATTGCAATGGAATTTTGACATTTTTGTGCTGAAAAGGTTGGATTTTGACTTAGAAAAATAAATATAGCTAAATAATTAAATAATTAAATAATTAAATGATTAAATAATTAAATAATAAAATAACTAAATAATTAAATAATCAAATAATTAAATAATTAAATAATTAAATAATTAAATAATTAAATAATTAAATAATTAAATAATTAAATAATTAAATAATTAAATAATTAAATAATTAAATAATTAAATAATGAAATAATTAAATAATTAAATAATTAAATAATTAAATAATTAAATAATTAAATAATTAAATAATTAAATAATTAAATAATTAAATAATTAAATAATTAAATAATTAAATAATTAAATAATTAAATAATTAAATAATTAAATAATTAAATTATTAAATAATTAAATAATTAAATAATTAAATAATTAAATAATTAAATAATTAAATAATTAAATAATTAAATAATTAAATAATTAAATAATTAAATAATTGAATAATTAAATAATTAAATAATTAAATAATTAAATAATTAAATAATTAAATAATTAAATAATTAAATAATTAAATAATTAAATAATTAAATAATTAAATAATTAAATAATTAAATAATTAAATAATTAAATAATTAAATAATTAAATAATTAAATAATTAAATAATTAAATAATTAAATAATTAAATAATTAAATAATTAAATAATTAAATAATTAAATAATTAAATAATTAAATAATTAAATAATTAAATAATTAAATAATTAAATAATTAAATAATTAAATAATTAAATAATTAAATAATTAAATAATTAAATAATTAAATAATTAAATAATTAAATAATTAAATAATTAAATAATTAAATAATTAAATAAATAAATAATTAAATAATTAAATAATTAAATAATTAAATAATTAAATAATTAAATAATTAAATAATTAAATAATTAAATAATTAAATAATTAAATAATTAAATAATGTAATAAATTAATAATTTAATAATTAAATAATAAAATTATAAAATAATAAAATAATTCAATAATTCAAAAATTCAAAAATTCAAAAATTCAATAATTCAATAATTCAATAATTCAATAATTCAATAATTCAATAATTCAATAATTCAATAATTCAATAATTAAATAATTCAATAATTAAATAATTAAATAATTAAATAATTAAATAATTAAATAATTAAATAATTTAATAATTAAATAATTTAATAGTTAAATAATTAAATAATTCAATAATTAAATAATTGAATAATTAAATAATTAAATAATTAAATAATTAAATAATTAAATAATTAAATAATTAAATAATTAAATAATTAAATAATTAAATAATTAAATAATTAAATAATTAAATAATTAAATAATTAAATAATTAAATAATTAAATAATTAAATAATTAAATAATTAAATAATTAAATAATTAAATAATTGAATAATTAAATAATTAAATAATTCAATAATTCAATAATTAAATAATTAAATAATTAAATAATTAAATAATTCAATAATTCAATAATTCAATAATTCAATAATTCAATAATTCAATAATTCAATAATTCAATAATTCAATAATTCAATAATTCAATAATTCAATAATTCAATAATTCAATAATTCAATAATTCAATAATTCAATAATTCAATAATTCAATAATTCAATAATTCAATAATTCAATAATTCAATAATTCAATAATTCAATAATTCAATAATTCAATAATTCAATATTTCAATAATTCAATATTTCAATAATTCAATAATTCAATAATTCAATAATTCATTAATTCAATAATTCAATAATTCAATATTTCAATAATTCAATAATTCAATAATTCAATAATTCAATAATTCAATAATTCATTAATTCAATAATTCAATAATTGAATAATTGAATAATTGAATAATTAAGTAATTGAATCAATGAACAATTATTTAAAATTAATATTTTTTATTTAGAAAGCGATGCATTCTAATTTCCCGGAAATTTGGAATTTTCCTTATAACTGAAAGAGTCTTTCTGAAGATACAGAAGCAAGTAGGTACATACGACTTGCAGTTTCTTCTGACTTTTTTTTTCAATTTTGTACAAAAAGGTCGTTTGATGTTCACAAATCACACTTTTATCAAACAATTTCTTCGAAAGCACCATGCGTCTCCATACCCCTTCAAAGACTCTCTCTTTTCAAAAAGAAACTCAACAAACAACTTTCCACCAACTATGCACAACAATAGACTGACAACAGTGCTGCTGCAGCTGCCTCAATTTTGCCGAAGCACCCACCATTTCCACATACATTATGGCCAAGTAAAAGCACACCAGAAAATGCAAAACATATTTTCCCGGAGCTTCGCATACCGAAAGCTCGCTCTCTCTTTCAAATGCAAATGAAATTTTGCGCCGGCTTTTGTGGCGCGGAAGCCAAAACAATTTGCCAATGATGGTTTTGTTTTGGATGCTTTTCGGCCTAAATGGAATTTAAATCCGGAGCTTTACGGTGAGTTAATGTTTAGTGATTTTGTTGGCGGACAAACAAGTTGACAGAATTGTTTCCATCTGTCAAATTGTTAAGAGTTTCCAAATTTCACAACTAGATGGCGACAGCAGAAACACAAACGTCAACGTCTGTTAATCTGTGGCTCCACCATTCTAACAAATTCCACATTTGCACTTGAAATCCCACACAATAAATTCCATTTACTGCTCTAATAATAAGGACTCTCACCCTGAAAAAAAGTTCAACCATTTTTGAGGGTAAATATTTCGATTCCTGGTGGATAATGCAGACAAGCAGCACTGCTCAACACGAGAATCGTGCTCATGAATAAATTCACCGGTGTTCATCGCGAATGCATTGAGCTCAAACGATATATTTCACATGCTTTGCTGTGAGGGTGGAACGATACAAGGCAATTGGAAATGCAATTTCCGCAATGCATTTATAGAAAGGCTTATCGATACACTGTTGTACAAATTGTCGATGGATTTTGAGTGCATTCGTCTAACGTCCAATGTCTAACGACTAACGTCTAACGACTAACGTCTAACGACTAACGTCTAACGACTAACGTCTAAGAACTACCGTCAAACGTCTAACGACTAACGTCTAACGACTAACGTTGGACGTCTGCGGTCTAACGACTAACGTCTAGCGACTAACGTCTAGCGACTAAAGTCTAACGACTTACGTCTAGAGACTTATGTCTAACGACTTACATCTAACGATTTACGTCTAATGACTAACGTTTAACGACTAACGTTTAACGACTAACGTCTAACGACTTACGTCTAACGACCTACGTCTAACGACCTACGTCTAAAGACTAACGTCTAATGACTAACGTTAAGCGACTAACGTCTAACGACTAACGTCTAACGACTAACGTCTAACGACTTAAGTCTAACGACTTACGTCTAACGACTTACGCCTAACGACTTACGTCTAACGACTAAAGTTTAACGACTAACGTCTTACGTCAAACGTCTAACGTCTAATGACTAACGTTTAACGACTAACGTCTAACGTCACTCGTTTAACTTCAAAGCTCACAAAACTAACTTTTTCCAATCTATTTTCAATTCGGCCAATGGAAAATTCATGTTTGCGTCGAAACCACGCGAGCAAATCTCCATGAATAGATCGCACACCTGCATCATTCATGAGGATCTCCCACACACTGTCGGCGGCGAGGGGGGTTTTCCCGAGGAAAATCGATTCCAAAATGGACAACTACTTCCGGGTGCCTGGACCAAGAGCAACAGAGTCGGCGGCAGATTCTTTCAAGCGTTAGAGAAGTGTAGCTCAGACAATTAGATAAAATTATTCGATTATTTTCGCGGAAAATATCTAAATTTTGACAACGCGACGTTTGTGACGATCTGTCAAATGAAACCTTCTGTGGTGAGTATTGATCCACTTGGTGAATTTATTTTTTTTTGCGAAATCAGCATTTCTGTGCCTCTGACAAGCTCTCAAGAATTCCCGGAACGAAATTTGACCTCGCCGCCACGATCAAACGACGGCACATTTAATATTTATTGGAAAAATGAAAAATGTCACAAATTGAAAATGTCGCCAGCTAGGTTAGGTTATGTTCGCGTTTCATTTCGCTCGCTAGAGAAGGGGGAAAAAACGAACAAGCTCAAATTGTGATGAAATATTGAGCTGCTCTTCAATCTGCACCGTTGGCAAGTCAATCGCAGAATGGTATCCGATACTGTGAGAGGGTGGAAGCTGAAGTTCTGTAAGCCCGCCAGGAGTACATGGACCAGTTTCCGGCAATTTGTGCATGCTGGGTGCAGCCTGACTAGGATGACGTATTTTTAAAAGGAGCACACGTGCACGCGAAAATTGTAAAAAAAATGTAACGTCAATTTCAGACGATTGAAGTGTCAAAAATAAAACGTCTTAATCAGACGATTAAATCTTAAAACAACAAATTTGCGTTTTTTGACAGTTCTTCACCCCAAAACGTTCACAGTTGTATGGTTTCACAACTAGGTGGCGCCCAAATTTGAGTGTTAGTTCAGTTCCTTCAAGTTAGTCGCCTTAAATTATGCAAAGCACCTTAAAAGCATTCGCATGCACATTGGAAGTAATCTTCTCAAAAGCAAATTGGTCAGTTTGAAGCCGGCGTTGGGATTTAGGAAAGTAATAACGTTTAAAATTGGAGAAGAAAGATTTAGCAGAGCACAGATGAACAGCTCAGATGAACAGATGAACAGCTTAATAACAAAGCACAGACAAACAGACGAACTTTTCATCAATCATAACAAAAATACAGATTTAAACAACTGTCAAACTCGTGCAATTGGGGTGTGGTGAATTCAAAGTTTCCAAGGTGAGATTCTATTTAGCGCTTCAAGAACTCGCTTCAAACTTATTTCTGCAGAGTGACCTTCAAAAATCTCACCCCAACCGAAATGGTGATAAATTCGGATAAATTCGGAAATCTTTCAGAGGCAACCCCTAAACCTAAAGTAGCTTTCTCTTCCTGACCCCCCTTAAGGGCAAGTCAACCCATTTTTCCTTTCTCTCGACGCCACACCAAGAAGTGCCTTTCCTTATCTCGTTAGGGATGAAGTGAAGATAATTTAATTTTATCGCCACATCCTTATGATCCTACCCCCACTTCTTTTTTTGCTGCTTTGTTAGCGACACCATTAGCACTTGTGCTGGAGCTGCAGACGAGCTGCCGTGTTTGTGAGTGTTATTCTGCTGTGGAGAGGGGAGTGACTTTCTGGACTGGGGTGTAAGGGTTTTTTGTTGCTGAAAAAGTCTGGACTAGAATATGTTCGATTCGACCCGGATCTTCCCGGGACATTCAGCTGATCATGATATGCTTTCATCGTTGTAGAGTTTTTGTCCCCCCTTTTTTGTCAAACGGTTTTAGGGTAGACAGGCCAAAAGTTGACTGAATTCCTCGGTCATCAGTCTTCCAGTCTTGGCAGTCTTCCAGTCTTGGGAGTCTTCCAGTCTTGGGAGTCTTCCAGTCTTGGGAGTCTCCCAGTCTTGGGAGTCTTCCAGTCATGGGAGTCTTCCAGTCAAGGAAGTCTTCCGGTCAAGGGAGTCTTCCTGTCTTGGGAGTCTTCCAGTCTTGGGAGACTTCCAATCTTGGGAGTCTTCCAGTCATGGGAGTCTTCCAGTCTTGGGAGCCTTTCAGTCTAGGGAGTCTTCCAGTCTTGGGAGTCTTCCAGCCTTGGGAGTCTTCCAGTCTTGGGAGTCTTCCAGTCTTGGGAGTCTTCCAATCTTGGGAGTCTTCCAGTCTTGAGAGCCTTCCAGCCTTGGAAGCCTTCCAGTCTTGGGAGCCTTCCAGTCTTGGAAGTCTTCCTGTCTTGCGAGTCTTCCAGTCTTGGAAGTCTTCCAGTCTTGGGAGTCTTCAAGTCTTGGGAGTTTTACAATCATGAGAGTGTTCCTGTCTTGGGAGTCTTCCAGTCTTGAATTCATCAAATCTTGAAGTCATTCAATCTTCCATTCTTGGGAGTCTTGCAGCCTTAAGGGTCTTCCAGTCTTAAAATGTTCCACTCTTTCGAGTCTTTCAATCTAGGAGTATTTCGTTCTTGGAGCCTTCCAAACTTAAAGTCTTCAAGTCTTCCAGTCTTCATTTCTGATATCTCTTTAAATTCACCACAACAGCTCACTCTACCCTACTATCACTTTTACTACCCCAAAATTTCCCCACAATCGCTGATCCCCCCCCCCCTTTCCTCCGGAGGTCATATTGAAAAGTTGTTCTGGCGTTGACGTGCTCGTGTCAAAGGGGGGAAATGACTCCATTTCCAAGCGGGTACATCCTTCCGACGGTCCGGCAGGCATCATTGTCTTTCTCGGGGTCCAGTTTGAAGCAGTTTCGGAAACATTCTCAAAGGGAGGGAGGGTAAAGTTACGCCAAAAACAACAATGACGGTTTTGGGGTTCTTTTTTTGTGTTGTGTTGTTTTGGTTTGTTTTTATTTTACATAGTTGGATTGTGGGTTAGTTTGGGTGAAAATGTGGTCAGATTCCTAAAAAAATCTAATCGTAAACAAACAAACGTCATTGAGCAATTTTAGCACAGACAAACAGACGTAAATCATTGAACATTTTTCTAGAAAAACCATCGATCACTCTTCACTAGCGCCATCTAGTTGTAAACGTGCACACTACTTGATCTATTTGGTAGAGTTCAGGAATAAATTTCAAGGGACTGTCAAACGCGTGTAAATGATCTGTGGTGAATTCAAATGGCCGCAGTGAGTGTATCACTAGAGCCACCTAGTTGTGAACGCACGAACCTTAAACCGACTATTATTGACAACAATAACAATGACTCTTGATTGGTAGACCATTTTTGACATTCTCTGATTTATTTTGACCTCTTTTTCGCCAAATTTGCTCAACTGTTTTTCATTGACCCGTTCCCAATTTCCTCTTCACCAAAAAAGTATCTAAATGTTTTCATTTTTTTTGTGTTTCCCCGATCCCTGAAAAAGGACACAACATTCTTCGGGGTTTGATAGCGCGGTGATAAGGGTTGAATGGAGTTTTTTTGTTTGTTTTGTCTTCCCTTGTTACAAGCTCCTTCCGTTGGCATTTTGTTTCCGTCTTCTGAAATTGAACTCACGCGGTGAAGTCCACCCGGCTAGTCATTAAATTTCCTGGATATTTTCCCATTTTTTTTTGTTGGCAGCAGCAGCATTTCCGGTGATAAGCTGGAGGTAATCTGCCGGTAGATTAATGGTGATAAGCTGCTTTTGTTTTGGACGAAACGAAAAAAAGGGAGGATAATTGACAGGCAGCTGTCACGGGTTTAATTTTGAGATAATTCAGATTAAAATGTACATTTAAATGTCATCTTAATAGGTGCGGATAAGTCTTTCGGATTTAGCGTGTATGTTTCTGTACGAAAAAAAAAACAACTGTCACAGAACGTTACCTCAAATTTGATTGACGTTGACTGTCCTTCAATGCGATGCAGGTCAAGGTCATTCACAATCAAGGTAACGTATCTGTCAAAATAAATTTCTTCGATATGATGATCTTTTTCACAATAAAGTTTGATATTATTTAAAATAAAAACAAAATTTCTCGGTTCAATGATGCATAAAATTGACGATGATGACGGTTCTTGTCACCTTTTTGGAAAAGGGAAGCGCTGCTGACGGATGTTTGGTCCTCATCCGAGCACCACCACGTAGATTGACGTGAGCACAGCCTCACGTGATATGGTGGGTACGTGTAATATTTACTGTCTAACCCTGAAGCTTGTAAGGATTCTGGGTCAAGGAGATGAAGATAATCGTGAGATTCGATTTTGAAGTAAGTGTCAAAATTTGAAGGTGCACAGACAAGCAGACAGAAATATCTTTTCAAATCAATCAACTAACAATTGTAATGTTCAGAAACTCACCACGGCAATTTACAATTCACCACAATTCAATAAGACTCGTTTGCAAGTTGCTTGTAAATGCAACACGTGCGTTCACAACTAGGTGGAGCTAGTGAGTAGTGATTTACCGATTTTTGACGAAAAAATTTGAAGATTTTTGCACATTTAAGTTTGTTTGTTTATGGTAAATGTTTCAAAACTTCTTCATTATTTTTAAAACAATTTTATAATGAGTTTTTGAGTGTTTTTGAAAAGACAAATTATCAAATTGTACTTGTTTTGACACTTTACTAACATGATGCATTTCCTTCATTCAGGTTCAAGGTCGATAAAGGGACGGATAACAGCAAAACAACATAGCATAACACGGAACCCAAACATGAAGTCAGGAAAAAGGCATACATGCAGTGTTTCCGATACGTGTTCCGACAAGGACTCGCGACGATGATGGCGGTGAAAAAACACGGTGTGCTGAAATTGAAAATTAAATATTTAAATTTAATATTGCCTAAAAAATCAAATACAAGTTATTTCAGCAATTTTGTTTTTTCAACATGGAATTTGACGTTTGAGAGTGTTTAAAAGCGAATCTTATTCACTTTTACAACACAGATAAATAGATTTAAAAGTCGGTTAACATTCGGACGAAATTTAGCGAAAAAAAGGTGACAAAAAAACAAAAACATATTCAAAGGGGGAAAGTAATGTGGTATTTGTGAAGAAACTCACCACAGCAAATTTGAATTCATCACCATGTATTTTTCGGGTTTGACAGTTGCTTGAATCTGGAAGCAAGCACACAATCATACATTGCTGATAGTGCGCGCGTTCACACCAAGATGGCTCTAGTGAGGAGTCACGGATTTTATATTTGATCACAGACAAATAGACGTAGGTTCAAACGCGTGCACAACTATTAATGTATGATTGTGTGCGTGCTTAAAAATTTAAGCAACTGTCAAACGCGAGTAAATACGTGGTGGTGAATTGAAATTTTGTGTGGTGAATATTTACACTTTGATCACATTACTTCCCCACTATTTTTTTGTTTTTTTTTTTGAGATTTTTTTTTCGTCAGATTTCCACCAAAACCTTCACCGATTCCACGGCAGGTCCAAGGGGACGCTGTTGTCACTATCGCCTCTGGGGCCATGTTTTATTGCATTGTTGTGAGTGTGGCGGCGGCGTGACTCTTGTTAACACCGTCACATAAAAGGCCGCCCCTCTCGAAGGTAATTGGAAAAATGGCTGAAGATATTCCGCATCCGTTGAGGGGGTCCTCGAAGGGTTTTTTTGGGGGTGGGAAAAATTTCTCGCTTTTTTTCGGGGTGAAAAGATGCGTTGCAAGATTGTGGAAGGCCTTTCTTTCTCATATAAATAAAAAAGGAAAAGGTGAAGCTTTGGCGAAATTGCGGTACTCAAATAAAGGTGGATTTTTTTTTTCTTTGTGGGGTGTGATTTTCCCATTTGAGTGGATCAAAAAACAGTTTTTCAAAGTGAACCCCTCTTTTTATTATCTTTTCCCAGATTTTGTTTGAATACCTCAATCAAACGTTTACCGAAGGTATGCAAGTTCAATTTTTCTACTGCTTTTGCCATCCCATCCCATGGGGAGTTTGTTTTGCCTGTAACTTTGCTTCTCAGGTGCTCTTAGTTCAATATCGGTAATGGATTTTGTGGAAAGATGAGAGCCCCTTTTCGTAGAGGGTTCTTTATTGACAAATAATTCATCCATTGCGTTGAGAAAGTCTTTTTATCAAACTTTTCTTTTGATGCTGTGGTTAATTAACAACATTGATTCTTTTTCTCGTTTTGCTCGAATAACATAAGTTTCTTAAACTACAGACGATCAAACGAAAATCATTTTTTTTTCGATTAATTAAAAAGATAACGGGCAATTTGAATGATTTCCAACTCACCACTGCAAGTTTAATTCACCACACGAAATATATGGCATTTCATGCAACTGTCAAACGCATTTAAATGACCTGTGGTGAATTCAAACTTGCTGTGGTCAGTTTCTGATTGTTCGAAATGACCGTTAAATAGTTGCTGATGAATTTCAAAAGAGAATCACGTCTGCTTGTCTAGCATAAACACAATTTCAATTTTAAATTCCCGTCCCTTCCCAGAAGTCCATCAGGATAAGCCTTACTCTCTAATTAGCATCAAAACAAGGGGCCTGTCTCGTCGGTGGAAAACTTGCCCAGATGTGCCTCTGGATCAGGAACAGAAACTTTTGAACCCCCCCTCCTCCTCCTAGTATTGTGAAGGAACAAATTACAACAAAGTTGTACTACTCGTTCGGAGAATCTCCGGATTGTTTCTTGTTTTGAAACAAAATGAAACTTTGTGCGATAATGGCAAGGGTCAGCCCAGGAAGTGTAAAGTTGGGTTAGTTGATACCTTGAGGACGATGGGCTGTAATTTTGTTATGGACATTTGGTTCTAAAAGCGTAGACAAGCAGACGAATTATTCACTCTTTACTGATGCCAGTTTTGGAAGAAACACAAAAAGTGCAGACAGCAGACACAATTCTTTTTAAAAAATCCATAAATCTACAATTTAACGGCCAATTTGAAATTTTTTGAACTCACCACGGCTATTTAGTATTCACCACTGCTGTTTTGCACGCGTTTGACAGTTGCATGAAAGGCCAATCATTTTTTGCAGTGTGCACGGTCACAACTAGATGGCTCTGGAAGCGGTTAGCAGATTCTAATAAAGATAACGTCTGTTTGTCTATGAAGATAGTGTGCCTGAAAACAGCTTCAATTAACTGTCAAATCTCACGTCACAAAGTTCTGGTGAATTTCGAGTTTAAGTTTTTTTCAAAATGACGATTAAATTGCTGATTTAGAGATCCGTATACATATTTACATCTGTTTGTCAGTGACCTGAGGTTAAAAGTTACATAATAACAAAACCACAAATTCGTATAAGGTTCTTCAAAAAAATAAAAAATATTAAGCTGAAATATTTTGTTCAATTTGTCTGTGGCCTCACTTCGCAAACAAGTAAAGACTTTGATAGCATCCTGTCAAAGTTTCAAAATTAAATTAAATCTTGTTTACCCCCTTTCCAACAAATGCTGCCACCCGAAAGAAAGAGCTGCGATACCATGAAAATATAATTAAATTAAGCACCACCGCACAAGCGCGCCAGCGGGTAATCATCATCAAATTACGGAACAAGGATTTAAATTTCCCACCAATTAAAGATAATCGCGCCAAAGATGGTCCCGCGCATCTTTTTCGTCAACAAGCAGCAGCAGTTTGGCTGGTTGAAGTTTTTTGAAAGAACATTTCCGAGTAACAGTTTGATAGAGCAAGGCTTCTGCGAATGTCATAATAGGTCACAGACAACTAGATGAACTTTTTACAATTTGAGGTCTTGAAATTTTGAAATCAGTGCCATCTGTTGACATAAAATGAAAACTCTTTTTTTTTAACTGCTCTTAAAACGCATAATTCAAAATGACAATGAACGAAGGTGGTGCCACCATTAACGATTGCGGTGATTTTTGGAACTAAAACTACTTTGAAGTGACCTTTTTTTCCTTTTTTGTCTGTGACACCCCTTGCCATCGAGCTCAACATCGGCCAATAGCCAGCCAAGTCGTGTCTACCCACTCGCAAAAAAGCAAGTTATTTCTTTCCGCAGTTCGAAGAGTTTTCCAACTTCAACTTTTCCTCTCGACTGAACTCGCCGGTTGCAGCAGACGGGGGAAAATTTTACTCAAAAAGTTTTTTGCTCGACTTTTTTTTCTGTTTGAACCAATCGAAAACGGAAGAAAACGCCAGCCTGGCTGAACACTTGCGAACACTGAATTAGTAAAGTTGCTGTCCTGGTGGACGACTCTATTAGGCGCGGCTGCCGGCAGCACTGTTTCTGGAGTCTATTTGTGCAGGGGAAGTTCATATAAAAATCTCGATTCCGCAACTCTCATTAGCCACATCCGGCTGGACGCGCTGTGAAATGGATCGGTTCTGACCGAGTTGTGAAGGGGTTGGGGCGATCTGTCCCACGATACGGTTGATGAATCGTGATAATTTAAGCGTGGAGAAAGGGGGAGGATGCATTTTTTTAAGATGATTAAAGAGGACACGTGTTGCAAGTTGAGCACTTCCGGAATGTCGAGTTTGTAACTTGATTATCAAGTTTTATTTTGTCTGAAAATCAGTAGGTGAATAATTTGAAGAATTTTGTTAGACTTCAGGAATAGAAATTTAAAACTAATCAATGAATAATTTCATGGCCAGTTTGCAGTCAACACTGCAAGTTTTTTTAATCACATCTCGTTTACATTCATTTTCAATTTGCTTGAAAGCTTTTACGATTAGTTCCGTCACTTTTGGTACAATTTTTCAAAACTAGATGGCTCTGTTAAGACATTTTTACCTTACCTCTGTTTGTTTGTGGTAAAAGTTAACTTTACGATCACTTCCATCACTTTTGGTACAAGTTTTCAAAACTAGATGGCTCTGTTAATATATTTTTACCTTACATCTTTTTGTCTGTGTTAATAGTCAACTTTACGATCACTTCCGTCACTTTTGGTACAATTTTTCAAAACTAGATGGCTCTGTTAAGACATTTTTACCTTACGTCTGTTTGTCTGTGGTAATAGTCAAGTTAATATCATGAAAAAGTTCTTTATTGCTTAATTTTTTAATCGTCAGAATTATTATAATAAATAAAACATAAAAAAACTGAGTATACATTCTGAATATCTCTGACAAAACATCATCAAAGGAATTCCACTTAAAAAAAACAGGCTCTGGCCTACATGAAGGGTACAATTTCCACAAACATCTTCATCATCATACACGTTCATTACAGAGATGCCTTGTAATCAGCATAATTGACGTCTGCTCTGAACAAGCTTGTTTTTCTTTGATTTCAGGTCAGCAATTAGTCGAAAAGCTTGCCCTATTCAAAGATGTTTCAAGTTGAAATGTTTTTTCTTCAAGATTATCGCACAAAAATATCAGTAATGAATTATTAAATTATTAAATTACTAAAAAAACTTTCAAACTCACCTCAACAATTTTAAATTCACCACTATTAATTTGCTGTCAGCTGTCAAACGCTTGAAAATTATCTGTGGTGAATTTAATTTGGCGTGGTGAGCTTCATTTGTTCAATTAATTTGACAGTTAACAGATTGATTAAGGGGTTTCACAACAGATTTACGCATGTTTGTCTGTGAACCGCTCAGATCTAAATTTCCACCTTTCACCAAAACTGACGTCAGCCGTGTTAAATTCGCTCTAAATTCAGACTATGGCGCCTCCGGTGGGCTATATCATCTCGCCTGCCAAAGCCACATGTGTTCCGAACGGGAAATACGTGGTTCTGGGGCTTGGTCATCAGTCCGGGTTCTGAGGCTGGGCATTCGCGTCGATGCCGTTCTTCAAAGGAAACACAATTTTGATGAATTTTGGCCCAGCTCAAGCTTGTGCAGTTAGCACAGACAAGCGGAAGAAAATTTTGCTTGTTTTTATCAAAACACTAGTGCCATCTGGTTGTGAACGTGCGACTTTCAAGCAACTGTCAAACGCGCGTTAATGAGCTGTGGTGAGTTTGACTTTTTGAGGTGAGTTTGCGATTTTAATAGAAATCTAAGTCTGATTGGCTTCGCTGTAAAGCTTCTGAGAAGTGATTCCAGAACATTGATGGATGTTGCAGCTGTCATTCCCTCGCTGAATGATGAACATGATGAAGTTTCGCCATTCGGAATCCGGATCAATCAGTCTCTCAAGGACTATTCATCATGCAAGTTTCATTAGATCCATTAGGATTTGAATAGAATTCACATTATCGGCGAACTCCCCCACACCGGCGCACTGTTGACCAAACTTTTGGGAAGCAAAATTCTTCGAATTTGTCCGACCCTGCCATAATTGCGAGCATCTTCTCAGAAGTCACCGGGCAGAGTTGGAACCCTTTTTTACGATGCTGTTGTCTCTCGAGACTGGGGAAAGAAAAGAAAAAAACTTTGGGACCATTCAATTCAGCTTCTTCCGATGATGAGTCCCATTCAGAAAGTGTAGGAGTGTAAATCAACGAACGAAATTGAAATGTTGGAATCGAGAAATTCACATCAAACAAGTGCACGACTCAGTGCACATCCGTTGGAGCTTGATTTTGGCATAAGAGTCGTCTAGCTGCGAAGACTTGCACGAAGCAACTGTCAAACGCGTGTAAACGAGCTGTGGTTAATTAAAAGTTTTTTCAACATTGGTAAGCCAAGGGTTAACCCTTGATCAGACAACCCCCGCATGACCAAACGAAAGACAATAGGAAGCATTGATTGGGACAACACTTTCCGTCCATTTACTGGCACCGGGGCCGGACTTTGTGCGGTCAATCCGGCATGTCTTTGACCACCTCCGCAAGATGGAACGGAGGAAGGGGGTGGGAAGTTACGATACGGACCGTATTCTGATTTCAATCCCACGGGTTCAACCCGTCTAGCATTTCAATCATACCACAGACGGTTCGATTCTGACCAAGCTAAGCAGACCTTGAAGATTTGAGATTAAACAGCTATCGGAGAACATGTGATGAACTGTCAAAACGCTGTGGTGAATTTGATAAACTCACCACTTTTTAAAATAATGAGCGTTCAATCATTTTTCTGAACATTTTGTCTGTGGCGATTGAATACCTCACAATAGGGCGAGAATGCAGTGTCCATCCGCTATCAATTTCCCTTGTCTTTTGTGGAAACTGAGCTTAAATCGTGCCAAGAAAATCAACTACAATGCTACGTCTGTCCGACTTCAACTGACACAACTGATGGATTGTAGTCTAAGAAGTTAGCGTCATACATCTAATTTTCAACATTTTGACAGTCATAAACTCACCACTGTAATTTTGAACTAACCACAGCTCATTTACAAGCAATTGATAGATGGATGGTTTAAGTACTAACAGACATCTATATTTTTTAAAATTTGTAAATAAAATCGGTTCACCACAGCTCAGTCACTTGAACTAATTCTTGAAATAAATGAAATTTTTAAAATACTTAAAATACTTATAATACTTATAATACTTAAAATACTTAAAATACTTAAAATACTTAAAATACTTAAAATACTTAAAATACTTAAAATACTTAAAATACTTAAAATACTTAAAATACTTCAAATACTTAAAATACTTAAAATACTTAAAATACTTAAAATACTTAAAATACTTAAAATACTTAAAATACTTAAAATACTTAAAATACTTAAAATACTTAAAATACTTAAAATACTTAAAAAACTTAAAATACTTAAAATACTTAAAATACTTAAAATACTTAAAATACTTAAAATACTTAAAATACTTAAAATACTTAAAATACTTAAAATACTTAAAATACTTAAAATACTTAAAATACTTAAAATACTTAAAATACTTAAAATACTTAAAATACTTAAAATACTTAAAATACTTAAAATACTTAAAATACTTAAAATACTTAAAATACTTAAAAAACTTAAAATACTTAAAAAACTTAAAATACTTAAAATACTTAAAATACTTAAAATACTTAAAATACTTAAAATACTTAAAATACTTAAAATACTTAAAATACTTAAAATACTTAAAATACTTAAAATACTTAAAATACTTAAAATACTTAAAATACTTAAAATACTTAAAATACTTAAAATACTTAAAATACTTAAAATACTTAAAATACTTAAAATACTTAAAATACTTAAAATACTTAAAATACTTAAAATACTTAAAATACTTATAATACTTAAAATACTTCAAATACTTAAAATATTTAAAATACTTAAAAAAATTGAAATACTTAAAATACTTAAAATACTTAAAATACTTAAAATACTTAAAATACTTAAAATACTTAAAATTTTTAAAATACTTAAAATACTTAAAATACTTAAAATACTCAAAATACTTAAAATACTTAAAATACTTAAAATACTTAAAATACTAAAAATACTTAAAATACTTAAAATACTTAAAATACTTAAAATACTTAAAATACTTAAAATACATAAAATACTTAAAATACTTAAAATACTTAAAATACTTAAAATACTTAAAATACTTAAAATACTTAAAATACTTAAAATACTTAAAATACTTAAAATACTTAAAATACTTAAAATACTTAAAATGCTTAAAATACTTAAAATACTTAAAATACTTAAAATACTTAAAATGCTTAAAATACTTAAAATACTTAAAATACTTAAAATACTTAAAATACTTAAAATACTTAAAATACTTAAAATACTTAAAACACTTAAAATACTTTAAATACTTTAAAAACTTAAAATACTTAAAATACTTGAAATACTTAAAATATGTACTTCAAATACTTCAAATATTTAAAATACTTCAAATACTTCAAATACTTCCTATACTTCAAATCCTTCAAATACTTCAAATCCTTCAAATACTTCAAATCCTTCAAATACTTCAAATACTCAAATACAAATACAAGGTTTTTGACGCTAAAATTATAGAGGTTCGATAACGACAACGATAATCTATCGTTATTCCGATAATTCTATCGTTGAAAATTTTATCGACGATAACGGGCGATAACTTATATTTAATATATTTTTAAAACTGACTAAAACCGACCAAATTATGTTTAATTTTCAAGCTTCCTCTTAGTAAATGTTTTTTTTGACAAAATACCGTATTTTTTTAATTACTCATTTTTTTTATTATTTGCTATATGGGTATTAGGGTGGGTACGTTTTTCAAAAAGTTCTCGGATCAAGTTTTAGTATGGTTCCCCTTGTAGGGCATGCCCATAGGGACTTTCATGCCAAATATCAGCTTATTTGGTTGTAAACTGGCTGCGCGCATCAGGGTTAAAGTTTACATGGGAATTACTATGGGAAAATTGGAAATTTTGTTCAAACACTCCTACAGGTCTGGGAAAATAACGCGCCAACTTCTGGTATGGTCAGGCCTATGGGGAATGGTCTGGAGAACACTTTTCCCGAAGAGAGCATATGGATTCGTTGTCCCTAGACCTGGCGCATCGGCAAACAATCCAACGTCTCCGAAATCAACGGTTTTCCCCCAAAAAGCATCAAATTTTCCTTAGCATGCTATGAATGGTTGATGAACACCGCGACGCCATACGTCAGGCAGCTACCACGTGGTTGAAATATTTGCAAAAAAATACAAATTTGCTATGCAAAGATTCTGAATTCGACTAAATAATATCAGGATTGCTCGAAATGATCATTTTCTAGTTCAAAGAAGGTTTGCAATTGAATATTCCAGCCGTTTCTCACCCACGTGGTAGCTGCCTGACGTATGGCGTCGCGGTGTTCATCAACCATTCATAGCATGCTAAGGAAAATTTGATGCTTTTTGGGGGAAAACCGTTGATTTCGGAGACGTTGGATTGTTTGCCGATGCGCCAGGTCTAGGGACAACGAATCCATATGCTCTCTTCGGGAAAAGTGTTCTCCAGACCATTCCCCATAGGCCTGACCATACCAGAAGTTGGCGCGTTATTTTCCCAGACCTGTAGGAGTGTTTGAACAAAATTTCCAATTTTCCCATAGTAATTCCCATGTAAACTTTAACCCTGATGCGCGCAGCCAGTTTACAACCAAATAAGCTGATATTTGGCATGAAAGTCCCTATGGGCATGCCCTACAAGGGGAACCATACTAAAACTTGATCCGAGAACTTTTTGAAAAACGTACCCACCCTAATGGGTATCAAACGATTCGGAATTTTGCATGTATTTTAACTGTTTTAGAGTTTTTTTTTAAATGAAACACTCAAATTTTCACAAAATACCTTATTTTCTCGAACATTACTTAAATTTTTAAATTTGCAATATGGGTATCAGACGATTTGAAAATTTGCATACATTTTCACTGTTTTAGAGTTTTTTGATTGATAAAATTTTCATAAAATACCGAATTTTCTCGAAAATACTAAAAAATTTATAAGTTGCATTTTGATTATCAAACGATTTGAAATTTTGCATGTATTTTAATTGTTTTAGAGTTTTTTGAACGAGGTACTAAAATTTTCACAAAATAACGTATTTTCTCAAAAATACAAAAACTGTGCAAAAATAGGAACGATTTCGCCTCGCATCAACATTGCGAATCATAAAAATTTGAGTATTTTCAGAAAATACGGTATTTTGTGAAAATGTTTGGTTTTTATTCAAAAAACTCTGAACAAAAAGCATGTAAAATTTCGAATCGTTTGATATTCATATTGCAAAATTTCGAATCGTTATACCCAATTTAAAAAAATTGAGTTATTTGGAGAAAATACGGTATTTTGTGAAAATTTAAGTTTTTTATTAAAAAAACTCTTAAACAGTGAAAATATATGCAAAATTTCGAATCATTTGATATCATATGGTAAATTATAAAAAATGATTTGTAATTTGTAATTTGTATATTTACACACAGCTTGTGAATTGGTTCTATGAACTATGAGGTTTTCTTTAAGGCTGGATTTTCATGGATTATGCAACGACATCGAGAGCACGAGCATCGAACCAACTCGATGCTCATGGCTTGCGTTACTTCATTTAGCTTGGACACAAACCCAAAATCGACTTTCCGGAATAAGGAACACTTGCATGCAAGTTAACGAAGGATGGAAAATGACATATTCAAACGTAAACAAAGCAGCATTTGCGTGGCGGTCGGAATTCCAGCACAACTTTTGAAATAAGCTGATGTTGCTCAATAAATCTTTTTCAAATGGTCGTATGAGTAGACTAGCGTCCTACGGGTGAAACTAGAATCACCAAAATGACAATAATTCAGTGAAAACTCAAACAAATTTGCATACTTCTTTGTTAGTTGGACTCGTTAGAATGTCTATTTTCCAAAAATGACCCACAAAACCGGAAATGTTCCGGTGGCCGGAGATATTCCGGTGGGTCACTGGGTCAAACAGAGACAAAAATTGCCATTTTTGGGTCTCGCACAATTTTGTCAACAGAAATCATGGAAAAAACACAATTTTTCATGTTACGATCTTTGTTTTACCCACAGACAGTGCTGACCATGGATTTTGAACCAACGGGGATGTTCCGGATTGAGTGGACAGGTTACCTACCCCGGGGGAACAGGTTAAGGGACGGTCAGAAATAAAACTATTTCTATCATGGCAATATTGGTGTCAAAGTTCATCTTTTTCAAAATCGAGCTCATCTATGATCCCCAAAACCACTTTTGGGCCGATCTGGCTACTTTGTTACCGGTTCCCGGCACTCCGGTGAAACCCGGAATATGGCAAATTACGGGATTATTTCTGAACAAGTTTTGACAAGACAATATGGATGTCAAAGTTCATCATTTGCAAAATCAAGCTCATCCATAATCCCCAAAACCACTTTTGGACCGATCTGGCCACTTTGGGACCGGTTCCCAGTACTCCGATGAAACCCGGAATATGACAAGTTACGGGATTTGCAAAATATAGCTTATCCAAGAAATTCAAGAAATTTAAGAAATTTAAGAAAATTAAGAAATTTAAGAAATTTAAGAAATTTAAGAAATTTAAGAAATTTAAGAAATTTAAGAAATTTAAGAAATTTAAGAAATTTAAGAAATTTAAGAAATTTAAGAAATTTAAGAAATTTAAGAAATTTAAGAAATTTAAGAAATTTAAGAAATTTAAGAAATTTAAGAAATTTAAGAAATTTAAGAAATTTAAGAAATTTAAGAAATTTAAGAAATTTAAGAAATTTAAGAAATTTAAGAAATTTAAGAAATTTAAGAAATTTAAGAAATTTAAGAAATTTAAGAAATTTAAGAAATTTAAGAAATTTAAGAAATTTAAGAAATTTAAGAAATTTAAGAAATTTAAGAAATTTAAGAAATTTAAGAAATTTAAGAAATTTAAGAAATTTAAGAAATTTAAGAAATTTAAGAAATTTAAGAAATTTAAGAAATTTAAGAAATTTAAGAAATTTAAGAAATTTAAGAATTTTATTTTTCAAATTTAGGACATTCATGAAAATAAAAAAAATCAAGTCATTCTAGAAATTTCGGAAGCTCTAAAAATTCAAGAAATTCAAGAAATCTGAGAATTTTATTTTTCAAATTCAGGAAATTAATGAAACTAAAAAATCAAGTCATTTTAGAAATTTAAGAAGCTCTAAAATTCATAAAATTCAAGAAATTCAAAAACACCAAACAATTCAAGAAATTCAAGAAATTAAAGAAATTCAAGAAATTCGAGAAATTTAAGAAATTTTTTAAATTTAAGAAATTCAATAAGTTCAAGAAGTTTAAGAAACTCAAGAAATTGAAGAAATTTTAGAAAAACTAGAAACTCAAGAAATTCGAGAAATTCAAGAAATTTATGAAATTAAGAAATTTAAGAAACTCAAAAAAAATCCTGAAATTAAAATTCAAAAATTTTAAGAATTTTTTAGAAAAAAAAATCAATTAGGTTTAAGAAATTTAAGGAATTATATAATTTCAAATAAGAAAATTGAAAAACATCTAGAAATTCCGAAATACAAGGGGACACTTCATAAACTACTTCGACACCTTGAGGGGGGGCCCTCCTCTCTCCCCCCCCCCCACTCCCTTTGAGCGATAATCCACGTTCCATACTAAAAATATTCGTTTTGTGTGGAAATTGTCCACGAGGGAGAGAGGGGGATTTTAGCAATAAGTTATGTCAATAGTTTTGATCCATTTAAACAAAATAATATCTTGAAAATCATAAAATTTAGTTTGTCTAGCAAATTCAAATCGTCTTTGCAACTTTCCAATACATTTGAAATCAAAATTATTACATTATGTGGAGGCGAGACATTTTAAAACTGATCAACACTTTTATTTTCGAAAGGCTAACTGTTTTGGTTTTTTCTCATAAATTTTTTAATCTTTCCACCGTGACTCTTCCGCTTCTGCAGCGCCATTTAACCGATGGACTCCGCTTTTAACTCCCAGGAACCCACCAACTCCTTCGGCGTGGCCGTCGCCGCTGCCATTTTCCTTTGGAACACCAATAACCTGTTTTTGTGGGGCGTTGTGCCGGAACTCATCTACTGGATCTCCCGTCTTGCCACTCGTGGACATTTCATTGAGCACCTGCAGCACGTTGTGCGCCAGAAACGGGTCCAGCCGGACGTGGTCTCATCGCAAAGCCGCCGCAGTGAGGGTTTCCAACTCCAACGATACACAAGTGTCGGTACACTTGTCTTGCCCGCTCTGAAACTGGCCTTCACGGTCAGCGGATCGCCGCTTCTTCTCGAAGTCGTTCTTCTGGCCAATTGTAGATCGAAACCTTCTTCGATCCACCTTGTATCTGGCCAATACCGGCCAATTCCTTCCTCGTCATCCAGCTTTAAACATTTTTCCAACATTGTTTTGATTTTTGGTTGAAATTGCGATGGCAACAAAATCAGCTGTTTTGACAGATCAGTCAGATTTTTTCGTTTCGTTCAGTTTCATTTCCAACATGTTCCCGCTAGTTACCAAGCGTTATTCTGGTTTGTGTCCGGGGTGCAGCGATGGCAACAAAGCGGCGCGGACAAGCATCGTGTTTCGATGCACTGACATTTTAGCAAAGCATGGTCGTGAGTATGCTTTCGATGTCGGTCGGTTTAAAATGCTCGTGCATCGAAAATAAAAAGTCGTAAAATCGTATTTTCGCGACTTTCTGGCAATGAGTGGTATGTTTTATTACTTGTACAGTCATTTTACATTAATATAAAATATCTTTGTACATTATCTTTTTGAAAAAATGAAGTTTGCAACAAAATTCGACCACGAGCATCGAAAGCCGCTTTCGATGTCGGACATCGAAAAATCCATGAAAATCCACCCTAACAGCTAAATTGTCCATAATGTTTTACAATTGTTATAAACAGGAATTAATTTCAGGTTTGCTTTCTACATAACTGGCAGAATTAAATTCAATAAAAAATTAATCACACATTGTAACTCAAAACCATTAAGAACCCTCAAAATGTGAAACCCTCTCCCACCAAGCCATCCAAAAATAACATCCCCCAAAAAGTAATTGAAAACCGCACTGAAAATCCCAACAATTGGCATGATTGACGCAGAACAAAAAACGACTTCCACCCACGGCCATTTTCCTCGATGCATATTGTTTCACGAGCTTATCGAATTTTCCATCACCACCGGAAACGGCTTTCCATTACCAATTACCACGCAACCTGTTGCAGTTTTCTCCCCGAAACCCGCTTTTCCTCGTTCCGGTACTTTTCCCGCACTTTTTTAAAAATGCAAATGACTTCTGATCTGATTTATTCGGCTGTGATTCAATCAATCGTGGGACACTCAATGGGTGTGACACGGTGGGAAATGTAGGTTTGATTTCAGAAAAAAAGTTATTTTGACAGTTGCGAGTCTTGCACGTTCACAACTAGATGGCGACACTGAAATTCCTTTTGTCTGCGGTTTTTTTTTCGCTTTGCAAGCCTGATGGCCATAATTTCCGTTAAAATCCAACCTAATAAACCACAACAAAATATAATGGCCCACACCCACCACCACTTCAGCCCGTGCCAATATGCCCAAACAATAACCGTAAATTTGCGCGCAAGAGGCCCGGTAATGAATTCAGTTTTCCAATTAAAATTTTCATTACACATTTGCAGCTGCAAGGGGAACGGGAAATTTTCCCGGAAGCAAAAAATAACATTACAAGCCGACCGAAAAGAAAAAAATGCACAGCAAAAACGCATTATGCGCCCCAAACACACACACACACACGTGCAGTGCTGCCAGCCAGTGTGACCTGCCAACTGGCTAATGGATTTTTGCACCGATTTCCCTTCCCCAGAATGGCTGCACAACATTTTCACAGACAATCGAAAATTTAACGGTCAACTTGAGTGATCGAAAACTCACCACGCACGCGTTCGTCTGTTTGTCTGTGACAATTTGTAAACCTTTTGCTAATGGAAAGGGTTTTAAAGGGAGCGGACACGTTTTTTTTAAAGAGGCCTTTTTCCATTTTGTATTACAGGTTAAGTGGGCGCTAATGGTGCGCACTTTTCGATGAATTGAAACATTTTCGAGAGCAAATCAATAGACTACACTGGTGCCATCTAGTTGTGAGGCGAGCTGTCAAACGCTGTGGTGAATATAATCAACGTTGGTGAGTTTTAGTTTAATTTATTATTTGTTCAAAAAAATCCAATTTTCGTTAAAGTAAACAGAGTCGTTTGCACGGTTGAATCAAAGATCATCAACCAGAACAGTGGGAGTACCTCCCACGGCCAAGACAGTAAGTCCCTGTGGTCCCACGCCCTGTCACGTCACGTAATCAGCTGATTTTCCGCAAGTTTTACCAGCATGAATATTTTATGAGCCGGCGGTTGGGCACGCCATAAGATGGGCACGTAATTTTCGCCCTAAAAAAATCAGGTGTGACATGTGAAGAAAGTTTCAGCTAAATATAATTTGACATTAAAATAACTTTGAAAATTTCTAAATTGAAATGTCAAAATGCTTTGAAATCAAATTAAACATCTTTCATGATTTATATATTTTTTTTAAATTTAACAAAAAGTGTTTGAAAAATAAATCAAAATATTTCAAAGGGTAACTTTTTACATGAACAAATAAAACATTCTTTCTTGGAAACCATATAAGTAGGCTTAGTGATTTTTCACGCTGAAAAATTGCAAATTTCACGGGGACCTTAATTTCAAAACACCAAATTTCACGGAAATTTCGCGGAACGTGAAAAATATTAAAATAACTATGAAAATTTTATGTTAGGGCTACAGAAAGTACTTTTTATGCTTTTTTACATATTATTTTTCAATAAACTTAAAAAAATCTTAACTTAATTTGAACGTGACACAAAAAATAATTTGATTAATTAAAAAAATCCACTTGGTTTATGGATGGGCTCTACAAATATTTTGAAAAAAAAAAAAAAATGCGTATTGTCATTTATTGACCTGCTTTTTTAATGCTCGAATAATATAGCTAAACAGTTTTCGCTGATTTGCTACTAATTTAACATTTTACAATTTATTGAATTTCATATAAAAACCAAATTTAACAAAACAATCTAACAATTAAAATAACTTTTTTGCGACATTTGCCCAGTAAAAATAATTTAAAGGTTTTCATCTCACTTTTCAAAAACTAAAATAAAAATCACTAGTCAAAAATAATTTAATCTGTAACGAAATTTTTAAAATTAAAAAAAAAACTATTTTTTTAATTTTGAATAAACCAACCTTGAATCTTTCAGCATATTTCAAAACTATATTTTTCAAAATTCAAATTAAATTAAAGTAAAATTGTTATAACGGCGAATGAAAAAAATGTAAAATTCAGCTGGTTTCCTAAGAATAACTGATAAACTATTGTTTATAGTACCACGAAAATTGCAATCTATTTTCTCAATATTTTTCTTCCCCTTCTCTGATGGAATCAATTTTTTCAATCTTTTTTTTTGCTCCTCCTGGACCGGAAGAAATGGGAAAGACAACTATTTTCACGAAATGTTACTTTTAAATGAATGTTTGCTTTTAATTGATTTCTAAAAGTAAATCCATACAACTCAAAAAATCTGTACAATCTTTTAAAAAAATTACAATATACTTGTTAATTCAATTTTAACAAGTATTGGTTGAAAGAAACAAAATTTATAAAAAAAAAATTCGAGAATAATTTTTCTTCTTTGACTGATTTTTGTTAACATCATTTAAGTATTCGCAGCAATCACTTCTCAGTAAATGTTGTATCAATTTCATGTTAATATTTGTTTGTTAACAATTCTTCAAATGGTTCATACGCTTTTCAATTCAAATCTAATAAAATTTACTTTAAAGATCTTTAAGAATGAAATATTTATTATGTTGTTATTTTTATGAATTGATTTGAGCAAATTGATAAATTTCACGGGATTTCACGAAAATCTTCAAATTTCGCGATTTTCACGCTGTCCGCGAAATCGTGAAAATTCACTATCCCTACATATAAGTGTCTTGAGTTTGCCCTCTTGTATAGTTGTTTCTAAACTTCAAGCCAAAGTTGTTAGTCGATAAAATTATCGTCGATAATATCATCTATCGTTATTGTTATTTCGATAATTCTATTGGCGATAATCTTATCGCCGATAATTCTATAAGATTTTTTTGAAAATGTAGCAAGTTTCAAAGTATAAATGTGTACTCAAAATTGTTCACAAAATACCATTTTTTTTCTAAAAAGTTCAAATTTTCATAATTTGCAATATGGGTTTCAAAAGAAGCGAAATTTTTTATGTTTAATAAAGTGGAAATTAAAGTATTTTTTCAAAATTCTAAAATTTTCACAAAAAAAATGGTTTTTTTTAAATACTCAAATTTTTAAAATTTGCAATTGGGTATCAATCGAAGCGAAATTTTTCATGTTTTTTAACTTTATTAAAGTATTTTTGTAAAACACTAAAATTTTCAAAAATGCTAAAATTTTCTAAATTTACAATATGGGTATGTAATAAATTCAAATTTCCTTCGCTTTGTCAATTTATTAGAGTTTTTTTAATACTAAATTTTTTACAAATTACCGTATTTTTTCGAAAATACTCAAATATTCAAAATATGCATATGGGTATCAAACGAGCTTCATTTTACATTTTCAACAAAAAACTCTATTAATGTGAAAAATAAACAAAATTTCACTTCGTTTAAAACCCATATCGCATATTTTGAAAAATTGAGTACTTTAAAAAAAAAAACGGTAATTGTGAAAATTTTAGTATTTTCAAAAAAATCCTAATAAAGTGAATAAAATCAAACAAAAAACTCTATAAGTGTGAAAAACAAACAAAATTTTGCCCTGTTTGATACCCCAGTGCAGATTTTTATAATTTGAGTATTTTCGGAAAAACAAATTTTGTGAAAAATAGAGTATTTTCGAAAAAATACGGTATTTTGTAAAAATTGAAGAATTAAAAAAAACTTTTTTAATATGAAAAACAAACAAAATTTCGCTTCGTTTGATACCCATTTTGCATATTTTGAAAAATTGAGTACTTTTGAAAAAATGCGGTAATTTGTGAAAATTTTAGTATTTTCAAAAAAACTCTAATAAAGTGAAAAAAATCATACAAAAAAACTCTATAAATGTGAAAAACAAACAAAGTTTTGCTTCGTTTGATACCCAGAGTGCATATTTTTTATAATTTGAGTATTTTCGAAAAAATACGATAATCTGTATTTTTTTCAAAAAAAAAAAAAAAACTCTAATTAGGTGAAAAAAATCATACAAAATCTCGCTTATTTTGAAAATTTCAGTAAATCTTAAAAAAATACGGTATTTTGTGAAAATTTCAGTATTTAAAAAAAACTCTATTAAATTGAAAAACAAACAAAATTTCGCTTCGTTTGATACCCATATTGCATATTATAAAAAATTGAGTACTTTCGAAAAATACGGTAATTTGGGAAAATTTAAGTGTTTTTCAAAAAAAAACCTCTAATAAATTGAATAAAATCATACAAAAAAAAAAAAACTCTATGGATGTGAAAAACAAACAAAGTTTCGCTTCGTTTGATACCCAGAGTGCATATTTTTTTAATAATTTGAGTATTTTCGAAAAAATACGATAATCTGTATTTTTTTCAAAAAAAAAAAAAAAACTCTAATTAGGTGAAAAAAATCATACAAAATCTCGCTTATTTTGAAAATTTCAGTAAATCTTAAAAAAATACGGTATTTTGTGAAAATTTCAGTATTTAAAAAAAAACTCTATTAATTTGAAAAACAAACAAAATTTCGCTTCGTTTGATACCCATATCGCATATTTTGAAAAATTGAGTACTTTCAATGAAAAGCGGTAATTGTAAAAATTTTAATATTTCGAAAAAAAACTTCAATAAAGTGAATAAAATCATACAAAAAAAATCTATAAATGTGAAAAACAAACAAAATTTTGCTTCGTTTATATTGCAAGTTTAAAAAAATGTACCTTAACAAATAAAGTAATATGTGAAAATTTTTGTGTTTTCCAAAAAAAACTCTAATAAAGGGAAAAAATCATGCACAATTTTGCATATTTTGAAAATTTGAGTAATTTCGAAAAAATACAGTATTTTGTGAAAATTAAAGTAAATGTATAAAAAACTCTATTAATGTGAAAAAGCAAACAAAATTTCGCTTCGTTTGCTACCCATGTTGCACATTTTGAAAATTTGAGTACATTCGAAAAAATACGGTTTGTTTTGCTAACAATTTTGAGTACATTGAAACTTACATGATTTTCAAAAAAATATATTCTTAGTGAAAGCAATGAAATTTTAACATGATATTGATAAATTAAGTCGATTTTAGAAAGATTTAAAAAATGACTTATCGTCCATTATTGACGATATGATTATCGTCATGAGCCTCGATAATTTTATCGTTAACAACATTGCTTCAAACACAGACAATTAGACAAAACTCAATGTTTTTGTTTAACAAATTCAATTATTCAAATTGATCGAACAATTCTTGAATGATGATAAAAAAAAGAGTTTGAGTAGAGGCAAACAGAAAAAAAATCTAATCGCGAATCAACAATTTAACGGGCAATTCGAATGTTTCGGAAACTCACCACTAATTCTGAGTTGGTCACATTTACAGCTAGATGGTGCTGATCGATGCACTGTTATTTAAAATATCAGCGTTTTAATGTCTACTTACCTGTGCTTCAACCGTGGCAAAGGTCGTTCTTCGTGGTGTAAAAAAAATGCACAAGAAAAGTCTTTTCAGAGACTTTCAAGATACCCCGCCACCTTTATTGGCCACATTTGTGTGGGATGTGCTTTGGGGATTACATATATTCAACACCTTTTAGGGTTTCCCACCTTCCGTTTTATGTTATTTTGAAACATCTGTGCATCGCGAAATCCCCTTTTTATGGTTTTGGGATTTCGTGTGTCTGTTTTTTTTTTAAATTCATTTGATTCACAGACAAAGAGCGTCAGTCGTTGAACAATTTGGTAAAAAATTCATCAATAACTTCTCACTAGAGCCATCTCGTTGTAATTTAAAGAACTGTCAAACGCGTGGTGAATTGCAAATTGTCATGGTGAATTTCCGAAAGAAATTGGAAATTTCTCAAACTCCACCACCGAAGCAATGATTTATGTTATTCTCTTCCAAGTGCCAACATACGCACTTCATTACTCGATTAATCTTCGAATCAATGACCCAATCAAATCCGAAAGGATTCTTTCCCGTCGTTGATGAGCCTGATAATGGCAACAGATTCTTTTTCCCAGACACGTATCATCCCTCCCCCGTTTTCCCTGTCAAGCTCAAGGATGCCCAAAACCAAAATTGGATCACTGCCTTTCCTGGTGCGTGTTCATGCCCAAGAATGGGGACTTTTGTGTGCACACTTCCAGGGCATGCGCGCGTTTGAGTTGGTGTTGGTACTGAGCAAACACGCAAACAAAACCCGTCGTCGTCAATAAGTGGGCAAATTTGCCAATGATGAAATGTGCAAATATTTTCCGCATCGACACAACTCGATGGGAGTTCCGCAGACAAGCAGACGAAAAATTATTTTCAAATTTATCAATCAACAATTTAACGGTCAATTTGAATCGTTGGAGAAGCTCACCACGGTAAGTTTGAATTCACCACAGATCAATAGCGCATTTTTGACAGCTGCTTGGTGTGCAGATTCACAACTAGATGACTTTGTTCATTTTCGTGCAATGATTTACGTCCGTTTGTCTGTGGTATGGGGTAACGTTACGTACACATACGCAGACAGGATCGCGGACACAATTTATTTGCCCATCGAGCGTGAAAATTTATCGAATTATCACGAACGAGGTGCATGCGGAAAAATCCCACCAAGGTGAAACAGATTTAATGCCGATTAAAGACTGGTTTGACAGCTGTCAAATTTGAATTTAAATGACGCTGAATTACGTTAAATATTCACAAAATTATTGAAAATTAATCGATTAGCATAATTTGCATGAAATCACTCGGCTACAAAATGTCAACTTGTGACACATTGTTAATCAGCCAGAAAATCAATGGAGTCCTTCCGCTAAAGCTCTCTCTCGCACATCACAAACTATCACAGTCCCATTAGGATGATCTCCTCGGATCAACACACACACGTCGTCGGTTGGCTGAATTCATTATGCAAATCAGCCACTAAACTGTTTTCCGATTTGCAGATTTCGGTCAATTAAGCTTCGAAGTACTAGCCATAATTCAGCACGTACACAAGTGCAACCGAGAGGGTGTGTGTGCGCGTTCCATCAATTAGTGCATGCAAATTTGAAGTGTAATCGATTGTGTGGCGAAATTTGCATTTGGACATTGGCAGGTTCCTAAAACTAGATTTGATTAATCAATCACTGTTTACTAGTGCCATCTAGTTGTGATTTTTTCAAACTGTTTCAAGCAACTGTCAAACAATAGAGCTTTATGACGTTTCGCGTACACACACTAGCGCACCATTGGATTTTGCTGGCCGGACAAAATTTAACCTCACTTTTTTTCGTGTACGTACACGCAATACATGCGCACGTAAATAACTCTATTGTGGGTTAGCTGTGGTGAATTCGAATTTGTCGTGGTGAGTTTCCTCATTTATTCAAATTGACCGTTAAATTGTTGGTTGATTTTTTAAAGATGTTAACTTTGAACAATGCTGTTTGCTCTCCAAACAAATCTTTCGTTCGTTCAAAACTAAATCTGGAAAGCAGCTTTCCTTTTGGTATTCAAATCAGCCACCCACGCAATTCCCTCGGAAAAAGCAGCAAACCAGCTTGAAAAACGAACACCAATTTCTCCCGAAAGCAATTTCACGCCGAGAAAAGTGTGCGTTCTGTCGGCGATAAAATGTGCTAATGCCGGTGCCACCGGGCCCGGAACCATGTTTTCAGATTTTATGTGGCCGTTGAAAGCGATTTTAGGTGTGTGTGTGAGTGTGGGTTTCCGGCGGAAATGGCGCTACCTGTGTGGAGATGTTGGCAATTTATGTAGAATTGAAGAATTAATTAATCATTTTGGAATTCTTTTGAAGATAGTTTGTGTCTCTGCTAAATAACATAAACATTTTGATTAGTGTCCTTACTAAATATTTGTTCTAACTTCAATTTTGAAACAATTGTCTTATTACACCGTGTATACTGTTTAATGCAACTGTCAAACTCGGTGGTGAATTTTAAAGTGCCGTGGTGAGATTTCTGAACATTCAAATTAAGCGTTAAATTATTGTTTGATGAAATTAAAAAAAAAAACACAAACAGTCAATATTGTGTTTTGAAAACTTTGCAAGCAAAGTTTGCCGCAGTGCAATGCCACCTTTAAGATTTTTGACGTTTCTGAATAATCGTTTAGCACGGACTCAAACCAATACGAGAACCGAAAAGTTGGAAATGACATTTTCAGGATTTTATATTAAATAGCAGTGGTCCATTTATGAGCAGAAAATTTCCGTTCACGATTCTTTATTCAGCCTATTGTCCAAATATAAATCATAAATGAGCAATCATGGAGCGCTCGGAGAGGCACGTGCCCCGATAGGCGAACCAAATGGATAAATAATACTCACAATTATAGCCGCTGGCTGGCGCTGAATACATATTAATGCAATCTACTGAACGACGATGGATGATGCTTAACGCCACTTGTATTTCCGATTCCGTGGCCCTTTGTCTGGACGCGGCGAAAATCGATAAACGCGAGCATCTGCCCCGGACCATAGAATAGAGATAGGTAGAATTGCCACTTGCCGATTCCCCCTTGTAAACGTCAAGCGACACTGCCGACAGCGCCACCACTGCTCGAAACGGGGAACTTCAGTCGAAATGCGCACTGTGCACTTTGATGGAACTGCCCTGTGCATTCTGGAGGGTGCGTTTTGTTTGACAGTGACAGATGGAAAAAGGCTTGTTGACGTTCAGTTGGCAATCAAAAATGTGAAATGGTGCTTGGAAGCCGGATGAAAAGACGAGACTAGTGAAGGTGGTAGAACGTTAGGATTAGGCGCAAATTGCGGTTTAAGTTGGAGTGCGGAGTCTTTGCTGGAACACCACGACCACTTTTCTTCACTCCGAACGGCAAAATAGTCATTTCCTCTTCCGATTCTTTACTTGGTTTGACAGCGACAGCGAAATGTCAACATGACAAAACAGATGTCTTGGAGAAGTGAAAACGGGTGTCAACTTATTTGGCATAATCTTGAAATTTAGAAAAAAAAAACATGCTGATGCGAAATAAAAATCATTCAATCTTATTTAAAACAAAACATCCTAGTTAAGGGATGCACTTATCTTGAATTTTCATAATTGTTTTGATTTGTTTTCCATGTTTTTTTTAAATCATTTTACATTTTTAATGAATAATATATATGTGCCAACCAGTTCTCCACATTCTTGACAGTATTATGCGCAGGGTGTTGTAGTTCCCCGTTTCGCCGCTGGCATCAGTTAGGCAGCACAGTTTTGTCCCCCGGTCGGTAAATGAGTGGCAATTCTATCTTTCTCTATTCTATGCCCGGACCCAGATGGATTTTGGGTTTGAGGAACGTGCTTTGGATTTTAATGTGTTTACCTTTGATTGGAGAAGGTCAATGAGATTATTTGCTCATCATTTAGGTAAAGATTGCGGAAATTGAATGTTCTAAAATATCATTTTTTGCAGGTTCATGTTTCTCGAAAGCTAAATTTGGTTATTTTTGCTTGTCTTATTGGTTTATGAGCTGTTAGATTGATCTATTTTCCATATAGCCTACATTAAACTTCTTGGAAAGGACAAAAAAGTTCTTGGAAGCAGTATCACAAGTAGGTACTCACTCACTGACTCACACAATCACTTAACCACTAATTTACTCACTGACGTACACACTCACTGAACCTCTCACTTACTCAACTATTTGCTCCTTCAACTACTCACTCACTCCCTCACTCACTCCCTCACTCACTCCCTCACTTACTCTCTCACTCACTCACTCACTCACTCAACTGCTTACTCACTTAACCACTCACTTTCTTAACTTGTGAGGTACGAGGTCTGTTGCCGTTTTCGCACCCAGCTCGAACTGTCAAAATAGCACCAGCGTGGTATGCGAAGGGGGGTGTAGCCAAGAAGCCGCCATCTTTGAAGTTCAGAAAACAAACACTGAGAATAATATTCACATTGATAGGGTAGCACGAAGTGTGTTATCCTGGTGGTACTCAAAAGTCCCCTGCAAATGTGTAAAAACAAACCTTAAAAATGTGTGATGCCGATTCTCAGTGTACGGACGGACAGTTTTATCGATCAAAAAGAAAAACGGTAAACAGCAAAATCTTTTTTTTTATATCAATTTTCAGCTATTATTCGGATTGAATCTTTAAAAATATGGTAGAAATTGGCATCCAGCAACACAATACATGTGATTTTTCATGAAATAATCATTTATATTGCAAAAAACTTGAAAATTTAAAATGAAAATATTGATTTGTTATAAGCTACCATCTGACAGATAGTGCTTTTGTTGTGTCAGTTTGCTTTGGTCGGAATAGGGTTGCCATCCCCCTGGTGGTATGAGAGATTGTAGAGAAAAAAAAAACTATCAATTCATAGTTTGATGAATTAACATTTTTTTATCACTTTGAAGAAATATTTCAAAACTAATAATTTTATAAAATAATACTAATCTAGCATACCAGAATGTTCTTAGTACCTTGGCAGAAACCAAAACAAAGCTGACAGCACATACCAATCAGTTCTTAATCCACTTACTCATCCACTATAGAAATCCTTAAAGAGATCTGTCAAGTTTATTTAGGAAAGTGTAAACATTACCTGATTGATTGAGATAGTGAAATCTACCGGTGAGAATTAACCTTAAATAAGTATCGTGTATTACAATCAATCAAATGGCCTTAATTTAAATGAGTGTAATGACGCATCTTTAGAAGAATCATTAAATTTTCCCAACCAATCAGGGATGAGGATTTTTACGACATAGATGTCGCTGCAATCGGGGCACTCAACTTTAACAAGTATTTCGAGGCACTCACCAAAAGTTGTCATATATCTTACTTAAGGATCTCTAAGGATCCTTAATCCAATAGCCCACTCAACTACTCATTCACTCAACCACTCACTTACTCATTGACTCATTCACACGCTCAATCACTCACTCAATCATCATTCACTTACTCAACCACTCACTTACTCATTGACTCAATCACTCACTTACTAACGGATGCAATCACTAAAAATCCTTCAAAAGACGCGTCATTACATTCATTTCAAATAAGACCATTTGATTGGTTGAGAGCCAACCAATAGAAAAACACGATTCTTATTTTGGGTTAATTCTCAACTGTTGATGTCGCTATCTCAACCAATCAGGTAAAGTTTACATTTTCCCAACCAATCAGGGGTGGGGATTTTTACGACATAGATGTCGCTTAGAGCGTCCAATTTCCCGGGGTTGCAAAATTCCCAAGAAACGGGAAATTTTCAACAAATTTCCCGGGAAATCCCGGGAATTCCCGGGAAATTTGAAATTTTACGAAAATTATTCTGATCCTGTTTCTGATTAATATTTTGCAACAGAATTGTATAGAACGGCCACTTTAATATCCAAAATCAGAGTGAGGATCAATGAATGGCTTGAATGCTTGTAAAAATCATGCAACTTTGAGAAAATATTATAAGTTTTCTTATTTTTTATGCTGTCTTTCAAATCGTACCAAATCAAAAAAAATATTATTAGTAAAAGTATTTTTTTTAATCAAAGTGTTTGGACAGTGAAAATCTATGCCCCACAAAAATAAAATTTCATTTAAATTTGTCTCAGTGACCATAACGTTGAAACGAAAAAAAATATCTTGTAGAAATAATGTTTTTTTTATGGCAAATTACTTATTTCAGAACAAGTATTTTCAACTTGAATCATTGAATTTGCCTAAAAAATCTAATTTCTAGTGGTATTTAACTTGAAACACTGTTTCATGAAACCAAACTCACAGTTTTACTAAATTTGAAGCGAGTTTTTGGAATATGGTTCGATTCTTTGGGTAAACTTTATTCGATTTATTAGATTTTTCATGGTTCCATTTATGGAATGATTATAGTTATATGGTTAAATGTCCTTATAAATTAATTAGATTAAAATAATTTTCATAGTGTAAAAGTGGTTGAAATTGAACGATATTTTTTCAAATCTTAAATTTAACAGTTATTTCTTGAATACTTTTAAACAAATTCTTCTCGAACAACCCTTTTTGAAAAATTTAATCATATCAATTCAATTTTCATCCACATTATTGTTCATAACCAAACAATATTCCTAGTTGTGAATGCTTCAGAGTAAATATTATCTGAATTAAACCTTGACATGAAATTTACAGACATAGTTCAACATGAACATTAAATTGAAATGAATAAAATCAAATAAGGTTCTCTAATTATTATTTTTTGTCTGATGTCTTAAAATTGGTGCCAAAAATGTATACTTCCGTTTGTATTTCGGGAATTCCCGGGAAATTTACAAATTTCCCGGGAAACGGGAAATATTTTTTTCCGGGAAATCCCGGGAATTCCCAGCAATTATTTTCCCGGGACGGGAAATTGGACGCTCTAATATCGCTGCAATCGGGGCACTCAACTTTGACAAGTATTTCGAGGCACTCACCAAAAGTTGTCGTGTCTCTTACTTTAGGACCTCTATCAATCACTCACGCTTGATTGGATTTCTTTTTTACTATCAACGCTGAAGTTTCAAATCTTGACATTTTGACAGATTGGATGCAAAGACAATTTTGAAATAATCCATCACCAATGCCTGTTGAAAAAAAAAAAAACTCCAGAAATGTTAATTTATTATATTTTTATTTCACAATCCTTCAAAACACTACAAGTATCCAAAGCGCCAGCAAAAAACCCTTCACTGACCGTTCAGGCATTTCCATTTCCTGAACCAGAAGTAAGAGAAAAAAAATCAGACTGGATTTAAGGCAGCCAAACTGTGTGTTGGTGCATTTCCCAGCATTTCCTCTAATCCCCGTCCGGGGAGCAGACAGCTGAGTCAAGACAAAACCCCCACTTCTCTTTTCCCAACCCACGAAAGATCCACGTGATGGAAGGCATCCCATTAGAGTTCATTTTTCATCCGACAGAGAGTCCTGCTCCCTTTTTGCTAGAAACTTGGACTTGGGATAGGTTTAAAAGTCAACAACGACTCTCGCAGACCGGCTTAAGCCGGGGATTGGCAAACGGTTTCTTTTTTTTGCAAAAGTGAAAAACAAAAAAAAGGGAAAATGGATTAATTTTCGATTCTTGCTTGTAAAGTCTGCTCGCCCTTCGCTTCTCTGATTGGAAAAGCCTTGTTGGCATTTTAACTTGGAAGGGATTTGAGCGCTAAACTTGCAAAGTTTCGTCTCGAAATCGGTAATCTGTGGTCATTTAACAAGTCAGAAAACCCTCGTTAACTTTTTCAGCGCGACACACTCAAGGAGACATTCGACCTCTCGTCACAGACAAACAGACGTACCGTCAACTGGGGTGAATTGGGACACATGGGGCGAATTGGGACAGCAGTTTCAACCATGTTAGAGCACAATATTTTGATTTTTCTGATTGGTTTCGGATAGAACAGACTCAGACCAACAAAATGTGTACATCCATTTCCAAATTTAAAATCTTTAAGTGCTCTAAACACTGCTGTCCCTATTCAGACTGTAGTCCCGATTCACCCCAGATGACGGTAAATCATTACTTCTCACTAGAGCCATCTAGTTGTGGAAGCGCGCTTCGCACAAAAAAAAAAACAGTTTTAAGCAGCTGTCAAACGCGTGAGGTGAGTTTAAAATTGTTGTGGTGAGTTTCCCGTCGCACAAATTGACCGATTACTGATTGATGAAATTTATTTCAGCAGTGTTGTTTTGCACTCAAATTTTCATATTTTTCAAGTGAATTTGACTGATTAAGGTAACATTGAAACTTCTGATGAATAATTTATGCAATTTTCCTTAGTTTTACAATCGCCCGGGAAGGTCGGCAAGATTGTTTCAATCGAAACCGGTAATCCGCTCCGATTTTCAAAACAACTACATTGAAGTTGGCAAAAATACGACTAAGAAGCAAGGAAAAACAAGTACAAGTGGCTCACTGGACCAAGAAGCTGACGTTGATGGATGAAAAGTTGCAGCTGCAGATGCAGCAGCAGCAGTTACTAGTTCAAAAGTGTAATAAATACACTGCAAGACGGGGGCTGACGGTGATGAAGTGCTGCGTTTGGCTGGGGTTTTTCGAGATTTTAGTAAAGTCATGTAATGCTCCTCTTGCTGCAGCTTGAACTTAAACTTGCCGTCAGTTTTCAAATAAAGTTTCAGTAGATGAAAGCTTGTGTAAGCAAAAGCGCCTGGTAGGTATGCAAAACGCATTACTTGTAACAAACAGAAAACACAGAAAACACAGAAAACGCAGAAAACACAGAAAACACAGAAAACACAGAAAACACAGAAAACACAGAAAACACAGAAAACACAGAAAACACAGAAAACACAGAAAACACAGAAAACACAGAAAACACAGAAAACACAGAAAACACAGAAAACACAGAAAACACAGAAAACACAGAAAACACAGAAAACACAGAAAACACAGAAAACACAGAAAACACAGAAAACACAGAAAACACAGAAAACACAGAAAACACAGAAAACACAAAAAACACAGAAAACACAGAAAACACAGAAAACACAGAAAACACAGAAAACACAGAAAACACAGAAAACACAGAAAACACAGAAAACACAGAAAACACAGAAAACACAGAAAACACAGAAAACACAGCAAACACAGAAAACACAGAAAACATAGAAAAAATACACAAAAAATACACAAAAAATACACAAAAAATACACAAAAAATACACAAAAAAATACACAAAAAATACACAAAAAATAAACAAAAAAACACAAAAATACACAAAAAATACACAAAAAATACACAAAAAATACACAAAAAAAAAACACAAAAAATACACAAAAAATACACAAAAAAAAACAAAACATACACAAAAAATTAAAAAAAAAATACACAAAAAATACACAAAAAATACACAAAAATACACAAAAAATACACAAAAAATACACAAAAAATACACAAAAAATACACAAAAAATACACAAAAAATACACAAAAAATACACAAAAAATACACAAAAAATACACCAAAAATACACAAAAAAAAACACAAAAAATACACCAAAAATACACAAAAAAAAACACAAAAATACACTGAAAAAACACAAAAAATACAAAAAAAAATACAAAAAAATACACAAAAAAAACACAAAAATACAAAAAAAACACAAAAAAAATCTTAAAAAACACACAAAATACACAAAAATACACAAAAAATACACAAAAAAACACAGAAAAAAAAACAAAAAATACACAAAAAATACAAAAAAAAAATACAAAAAAAAAACACAAAAAATACACAAAAAATACACAAAAATACAAAAAAAACACAAAAAAAATCTTAAAAAACACACAAAAAATACACAAAAAATACACAAAAAATACACAAAAAATACACAAAAAAATACACAAAAAATACACAAAAAATACACAAAAAATACACAAAAAATACACAAAAAAATACACAAAAAATACACAAAAAATACACAAAAAATACACAAAAAATACACAAAAAATACACAAAAAATACACAAAAAATACACAAAAAATACAAAAAAAACACAAAAAAAAACACAAAAAATACACAAAAAATACAAAAAAACACAAAAAAATTACAAAAAAATTACAAAAAAATACACAAAAAATACACAAAAAATACACAAAAAATACACAAAAAATACACAAAAAATACACAAAAAATACACAAAAAATACACAAAAAATACACAAAAAATACACAAAAAATACACAAAAAATACACAAAAAATACACAAAAAATACACAAGAAATACACAAAAAAATACACAAATAATACACAAAAAATACAAATGAAACACCAAAACCACAAAAATGAAAATTAAAAACGAAAAATGACAAATGTAAATTAAAAACGAAAAATGAAAAACAAATATGTAACGTGGAGAGGGAGTGGGATAAGCTTATTTTAATTTGGTCTTATTTCTTTCAGCGAGCAGAGCAAGAGCAAATCTTAAAATTGTGACAAATTGATTTTTTGTTAAATTGTTCAAATTACCGTAAATTGAAACTGACACAATGATGCACTTTTAATTAAATGATTTTAATAAGACCATTCATAACCTCAAATTAAAATGCCCACCATTGTAGCAATGTCCAACCAAAAACGACCCCAATGGTAATGAATTGGTTTTTGCCGTATCGCGCGCGCAACAGCGCAATTGCAAACTGTAATTAATTTCGCTCATTTCGGTGGTGGAAATCGGTTCGTGACATAAATAATCATTTCATTACATCGTGCCTGTTCAAATTAATGAAAATAATTGCTCCACCAGCTCTCGACTGCAGTGTCAGTAATAAAAGCTAAAAATAGTTTCCCTTCGAACTCGATTTCCTCCTCCCCTCTGAATAATTACTTAAAATTTCAGCGCGGAACGCGCGATTTCGAAAAAAATACGAGGGACTTTGACAATTTCCGTCAGTGTCGCTTTCGCTCCCTGTCACAATGGTTTCCTGTCAGTCGCGCAAAGTGACAGCCGGAGAATCCGGCCCAGACAATTGATTGACTTTCTGCGCAAATTGGGTTTCGCGCCGGATGTTTGATGCAACTTTCATGGGGAGTTTCCCGTTTGAGGGACGTTGTTAAAAATTTATCGGAAAAATTCCCACGATTAATCTGGGTGGAAAATTTCACTCCCACCACCAACGCGGGGGGAGGCGACACCTGTCGTCAATTTATCGGTAAGCTCATTAGAGAAGAAATTTGCGAACAACTTTTTATTTTCCCATCAACAATCAAATCACTTCCCGTCTTCCTGTCTCCCTGTTGAGCTGAAAGCACAGACAAGCAGACATAATCACCTCACTAGAGAGTCATCTAGTTGTGAAAGTCCAAACAACAGCGCGTGAAACAGCTGTCAAACGCGTTTAAATCAGCTGGTGGTGAATTCAAAGCTTCCGTGGTGAATTTCCCAACTTTCAAATTGACCGTTAATTTGTAGTTGTCTATGTCTGGGAAGTGTGTGGGATGAACAATTTATGAGGAAAAATTTCCGCCGAATCTCCCACGACGCCAACGCCGCCGGCGGTGAAAAATGGTTGGAGCTTCTTTCGATAAGTGAAAATCGATAACTGTGTCTTGAGATAAGCGCTGAAGCATGAGGGGACGGAAATCTCGTTGCATTTTGTGTTTCTTTTTTCGCTGATCACGCGATTATCAAAGTGGGGCAGCTTCTTCGGCGAATCTCTCAAGTGTTTATTTTCTGCGAGATTTGCGCAAGTTCCGAGAAGGCAAGAAAAAAAATCAACACTTCAAGTCGATTAATTTAACGTGACAACTTTTATCAGTGCAGCTAATGATTTTTTTTTCGTTCCTCTCGGGGTGGCGATTTTTTCACCTATCTTGATGAAACGCCAGTGATGATGACACTTTTTCAAGGCGGAAAATCTTAACGGGGGAGGAGGAGGTGGAAGAAAACTAATTACATTATGAAGATCCCACTTCTTAGCGGAAAAAGCTCCTGCTCGGCCGGATGTCGAGATGTGGAGAGGAAAAATCGTGTATTATACGCTCATCTTGACGGAGCTGCTGGAAGGAAAAGCTCTTGAGCATGGAGGAAATGGCCATGATGTGGAAACTTATGGGATCTGGCTTAGGGGAGACTTGGGTAGTGGTTTAGTTGGTTTTAGTTGATAAGACTGCTATTTTTATTGTCATTTTGACGTTCTTGAAAAAATGATTTTTGCCCCCTAATTTTTCGAACCAATTTTAAAGGGGAGGGCGACATAAACTTTGAAAAATATTTCCAATGGCCTTACACAGCAAAAAAAAGTTGAATTTTTGAATGTTGAAAATTTGGTAGGTTGAATATTATCTCTTTTTTTGTGTAATATTAGGCTGGTACAAATATTTTTAAAAGTTTTTGTCACCCCCCCCCTTCAAAATTGGCCCGAAAAATCAGGGGGCAAAAAAATATTTTTACAATAAACTTCAAAATTTCAATGAAAATTCAAGTGCAACCAGCTGAAATCAAATTAAAATACATTCTTCTGCGTTTAAAATAATTTTTAACATGTTTGGGTTTATTAAAAAATCTTAAGATTTTTTGAAAATTTTCGATGCAAAACCTTTTTTTTCGATACAATTTTTGTTTTTGTCAGATCTTAGATTTTTTTGAAAACTAATGATTGCAAAACAACTGAACTAGTGTAAAATGCATTTTAAAACACTTTTTTCATTTAAATGTGAAGACTATGGCTTGTTATTTAAATTTTAATATTTTTTATATTTAACCTCGGCCAGGGCCGAGGGACAAAAACTTTTTTTAATATTTGCATCGGCCTTACTTAAAAAATGTGTAAAAATGTGAACCTGATGAATATTCATCAAAAACTGATGAAAATTCATCATTTTCTGAGGTAAAATTAATCATTTTTTTGAAACAAAATCGGTCACCATTTCCTGATGAATATTACCATCAATTTTTTTCTGTGTAGTTCGAACAGTTTTTTCCGAAATTTTTAAAACGCAATGTTTCTCGAAAAATACTAACATTTATAGTTTTTTTTTAAACAAAATTTCGATAGAAATATTTTTTTAATTTCTATAGTAATAATGTTTTAATGAAAACACTTCACACAATTACATAATTTTGAAAACAAATACACAAAATTTAAAATTTTTACAATTTTGGAATCAAATGATTGAAAATTAATTTTATTAAATTCTCAAAAATACAAAACTGCGTTTTATTGAAATACTACCAAAAAAAATTCAAGAAAATATTATAGCTTTCGAAATTTATAAAAAAAATCCTATTTAGTATGATGTAAAAACATATATATTGGTATTTTTCCAAAATACGTAGTTTTGTGAAAGAAATTGAGTATTTTCAAAAGTTGTGTTATTACTACTGAAATGTATGTAAAATTCCAGAATCAAATCCAAATCGCAATAACAAAAATTTTGTTTATAAATTTTCGAAAATACGTAGTTTTGTTGAGATGTTGAGAATGTTGGGAACTTAATTTTTTTTATAATTTCGAAATATTTTTATTATTCCCGATCATTTTATAATCATATTGCAAAAAAAGAAGAATTACACATTTTTTAACTTTTTTTTGCATTTTTCGATGACATATATTTTGAAGGAATTTTTATGATCAATTTAGTGTTTCGACAATGTTATGATAAGGTCTATTATAAAAATAGATCAAGGATTGTTTTTGCTGATTTTACATTTTTTTTCATTCAAAAATAAATTTTCTAAAATCTTTTTTATGTTAAATTTTTACTTGTTTTAGGAGACAAAACCGCAGCCACAGAGAAAAAATAGGTTTGTTTAGAAAAAGAAGAAACCAAAAAAAAAAAAAAATCAAGACTTACATTTAAAAATTGCGTTATACTGAATTTTGGAAATTTTTAAATGTTAGTCTTGAATCCAAAATTTTCAATTTCAGCAATTCCGAAAAACACCTTTTTAGTGAAATTATAAGTCAAATGTTCACGTATTTTGCCAATTAACCGTTTAAAAATGTTGAAGAGTATTACTTTTAGAAAAAAGTGCTGAAAAATTCAACTTGTCAGCTTCCATTTCAGTGCTGAAAAGGGGAACTTTTCAGCATTTATTTTGAAAAGTGTTGCTATTCGATTCTGTTATTTTTGGTACAGAAAAGTAGGCTTGTTCGTCGTTCACGAATGGCAGGAAATGTAAGGGAATTGTGAAAAATTATTTTTCGAAAAGATAATTTCACAAATGTTAACATAGAAAATTGAACTAGAGAGCTAGAGAACAAGAGAGAACTGCTTTTAAATATTATTTTAAAATTAAATTTTCAAATAATATTGCTTATTGCGAGATAAACTCATTTTTCTCCTCCGCTGTGACTGACAGGAGATTATGGCCGCCTAACTGCCACGGTGTAAAAATCAGCAAGTTGAACTGAAATTCTACGTTGATTTGGCTGTCAACTTGGTTTGTTTTGAATATTTTCCGAAAAGTCAGCTGAAAACTCAAGGCTACCTTTGACAACAGCTAAAAAATTGTTCTGCGGTTGTCATGCGGCTGTCATGCGACCATTTTCCTGCGGCCTTATCAACACGCGTGAAATCTAATTATCGACGCCCGCAGTAATACAATTACTACGACAAAAAAATACAATTTATTTACTATGTAATTTTCACAATTTATGGAAACTTATCACGGTGTGTTTCCTAGAACGAACTTAAGAATAAAAATTCGGCAAGCTTTATGTTTGGCACCATGAGAGAAGGGCTCTTTCCCGACATTTTGCTGGTCTGGTGAAATATTTCGTCGGGGGGTCTAAAGCAAATTTCTTTTGTTTGAAGATTTTTTTCGTTTTATTGTGGATTTAGCTGGTAGCTGGATTTTCTGGCATCTTCTCACGGTCATTGGAAACGGTCGTTAATAGACCTAGGGGTTCCCAATTGGAGTGAAAAAGTTCAATTTATAGAAAAAATATGGATTAAAATTTTGGTTTTTAATCACTTCTCCGACAATTTTTATTCAGTCGGATAAAAACATATTTTTCATTGAAAAAAGTTTCATTATTATCCAAATGATCACCCCTTATTCTGGCTCAATGCCGGCATCATGCGACCGCGTGCTCCGTTTGTTTGTCAACAAAGCGCAGTGAGGGGGGGGGGGGGCAGGTTTTGACATTTTTATGCCCGCCTCTGGCCCGCCTATTTCGTCGGTCGTTGAGCCGACGGTCGTTTCCAACAACCGAGTCCAGCAAGGTACTCATTGTACAATACAAGATTTTTCTTCACAAAAGTCGATGGAAATCGATGGGTTCATGTTCATATCCAAATTTCTCATGAATGTGTCTCAAGAGACTCTAGATTAGATGTTTGACCTTAAATCAAAAGTTTCCAACCCAAATTCACCAGATTCCTAGCTTTCTTTGAAATAACCTTAACATCCAAGCTGGAAACCTCAAAACGATCGCATAAACATCTTATCTTTGTACAATTTGTCATAAAAATACAGCAACAGATTGCCCGAATACAAATTCGAGCATAAAGCTTTGCTAAACTTAGATTCTTTCATTTAAAAGCTATTATTACTCATAAGGTTCCCGACATTATTTTTTCAATCCTCTGCCGTACAAAACTATAATATTTAAAAAAAACGAATCAATCACATTGTAGAGGACAGTTTTTTGAACAATTCCCATAAAAAAGTATCAATTTTGGTTTAATATAAGCAAAGATATACACAATTTCGTGAAATAAAAAGTGACTTTCTCCAAAATTTCTGGATTTAATTCCCTTTCAAACGCTGAACACCGCCTACTGAGTTTTTTATGATTCTAATAAAATAATTTTCATAAATTTTATCAAAATTTTATATAAGTTTTATGTTTCAGCAAAATGTTTTCATCCTTAAAAATATCATAGTAGGCAGTGTTCATCGTTTGAATGGGAATTAAATCCACAAATTTTGAAGAAAGTCACTTTTTATTTTACGAAATTGTGTAAATCTCTGCTTATATTGAACCAAAATTGATACTTTTTTATGGAAATTGTTCAGAAAATTGTTCTCTACAATGTGATTGATTCGAAAATGTTTTAAAATACTATAGTTTTGTATGGTTGAGGATTGAAAAATAATGTTAGGAACCTTATGAATAAAATAGCTTTTAAATGAAATACGCTAAGTTTAGCAAAGCTTTATGCTCGAATTTGTATTCGGTCAATCTATTGTTGAATTTTCATGACAAATTGTACAAAGAAAAGATTTTTATTTAGTCGTTTTGAGGATTCCAGCTTGGATTTTGAGGTTATTTCAAAGTAAGCTAAAAATCTGATAAATTTGGTTTGCAAACTTTTTATTTGAGGTCAAATATGTTATTTGGAGTCTCTTGAGGCACATTCACAAGAAATTGAAATTATCCAATTAAAACAATGCTTTTCTCCAATCACATTGTGATATTTATTTATTTTGTCATATTTTTTTCAAATTTAATTAGCTCTCCCCTAATCATCATAGCAGGAAGTTTGTATGTCATCACCCAGAAATCCTCACATCCCACTAGCCCTGGCTTAGCCCTGGATCGCTTCTTACTGTGGGCTGGCCACCGTACTTCATACACTGCTGCTGTGGGCTGTGAATGCTTCAGCTGAGCCATCTGTTCTTTTTTTTGGTTTGTGTGCTAAGTACTTCCCATTCCGCGAGCTGATGAACTTCCACTCAACTTCACTCCACTCCTCTTCGGGGAGAGCATAACTCTTGTAAATTATTCACGGTTCCTTTATCAGCGGGATTTTGAAGGGGTTTTTGCTGTTGGAGGAATGTGTGTGTGAGTAAAAAATTATGAGTCAGGGTGTGTGTCTGTTTAAACCAAGAAGTGGTGTCCTTCCCGCCTCGAGGACCTCTTCAGCGAGTACTAAATGGTGACGAAGGAAGGATTATGTAACTCTCAAGCACGGATTAATGTTGGGAAGTGGGGGGTTTCAGTCGAAAAATGACCGAATTTAAAGTGAAATTGTCATGGAACTAAGGAATTTATAATAATTTTTAATAAAAGATTCAATAACAAAGTTTGGAAAGATTAGAAAAAATCCAAAAAAGAACAATATTTTTTTTTTGCAGGAAGAATGCAAAACACTTTACTCAAGATACTCTTAGAGTTTCCAGAAGACATTCGTTCTCTATAATTTAATTAATAACTCAAATTTCTCCCGTTGAGGATATCACTTTTCAATCCACTTTGCCAAAGTTTACTCTTAGTCGGTACTCGCGCAAAGTTAACTCCGTTTGCTGCTACTTTTTGCTGTTTTAGTAGAGTTATTCTAAATATTATTTGAAATATTTTTTTCTCAAAATGGTCTGGAACTTTTATCAGATTTATGAGGCTGGCATTATCTTTATTTTCCCTTAAAAAATGACACTAAAAAAAATTAAAACATTTTTGCAGTCAGTACCACCCTAACTGGTGTTTGTACACAGAGAGCAGATGTTCAATTTACATAAATTAAGTAAAATTACTCTTCTGCCGGTCGCAGTCTCCAAAGCCGGTACAGAAGCCGTGTCTTATCAGTTTCTGGAGGAGTTTTGCCAGCAACCAAACCTGAATTAACCCTCATTAAGCCATTTTCCATTATTAATTATAAATAAGATTTTTTTGTTTTTTTTTTACTAAACCTGAACTTTGTTTCAATTTTATAAAAAAATTATTAAAAGCACAGACAATCGAACAAAAATCTTTGTTTTCGAATTTTAAATACTTGATTGAATTTTCACTAGAGCCATCTAGTTGTAAACGCAAGCACTACAAGATGTTTGCTTGATATTGTGCGTTCATTCAGTTGGAAGCAACTGTCAAACAAGTGTCAAAAGAGCTGTGGTGAATTCAAAGTTTCCGTGGTGAATTTCACATTCAGAAGAGTTTTTCTAAATGTTGAGGTCTTTTTTTGTCTGTGATTTGTAAACAAACAGGTCAAATTGAAATGTACCTGCAACAATTAACTCTCTCTGAAAACATAATCAGAATTTGTTATTTTTTTATATATATTATGGATCTTTAAGGGTTGAATAATTTTTCTTGAGTCATTCTGGAGTTCAATCGCTTCGAGTACAGAAAATTTATTTCCCTGCTCAAGGTTTGTTTTAACCATTACAAGCAGCTGTTTGCATTAACCTTCCTTTGGTATTAAAAAAAATCACACTTAAGGTATTGGGGTCCTTTTCGACCCAAAACTTTGAAAAATCGTCAAAAATCCAGTGTGGCCCATCCTGGGCATATCTTTCAATTTCATTAAGTTTGATATATCGGATGATAGGGTTTCTCTCATATTCCGGATGTGCCCCCAAGGGGCCACCGGTAACCGGTTCCAGAATGGCCAGGATGAGTCAGCGGACATTGGCATGACCTTAGATTGACATATCTTTCAATTTCATGAAGTTTGATATATCGGATGTTAGGGTTTCTCTCATATTCTGGAAGTGTCCACAAGGGGTCACCGGTAACCGGTTCCAGAATGGCCAGGATGGGTCAGCGGACATTGGCATGACCTTAGATTGACATATCTTTCAATTTCAAGAAGTTTGATATATCGGATGATAGGGTTTCTCTCATATTCCGGAAGTGACCACATGGGGCCACCGGTAACCGGTTCCAGAAAGCCAGGATGGGTCAGCGGACATTGGCATGACCGTAGATTAAGATATTTTTCAATTTCATGAAGTTTGAAATATCGGATGATAGGGTTTCTCTCATATTCTGGAAGTGTCCCCAAGGGGCCTCTGGTAACCGGTTCCAGAATGGCCAGGATGGGTCAGCGGACATTGGCATGACCTTAGATTGACATATCTTTCAATTTCATGAAATTAGATATATCGGATGATAGGGTTTCTCTCATATTCTGGAAGTGTCCACAAGGGGCCACCGGTAACCGGTTCCAGAATGGCCAGGATGGGTCAGCGAACATTGGCACGACCGTAGATTAAGATATCTTTCAATTTCATGAAGTTTGAAACATCGGATGATAGGGTTTCTCTCATATTCTGGAAGTGTCCACAAGGGGCCACCGGTAACCGGTTCCAGAATGGCCAGGATGGGTCAGCAAACATTGGCATGACCTTAGATTGACATATCTTTCAATTTCATGAAGTTTGAAATATCGGATGAAAGGGTTTCTCTCATATTCTGGAAGTGTCCACAAGGGGCCACCGGTAACCGGTTCCAGATTGGCCAGGATGGCTCAGCGAACAACGGCATTACCAAAGATGGATATATGTTTCAATTTAATAAAGTTTTATATGCAACATGATGTGTTTTCAACAAAAAAATCAAGTTGGCCGTTCATCGGGTACCCGGGAACCGGTTCCAGGTTACCCGGAAGTGGCCACTAACACTCCAGAGTGGTTCTGGCAATCGTGTATTGTATTTTTAGTAAGTTTTATGGATCAATTTCAACTAACATGAGCGTATTGGTACATGTGATATATGTGAAAAACAGTAAAACATGAACTTTTCGGTTGTTCCGGATTTCCGGAACCGGTAGGTCACCTGGTCCTAATAATAAAATTTGTGGTCAAAGTACAGATAAATACCTGTCGAATGCAACCCAGAATTTTCAAAAAGGCTGAAAAGGAACCCAATACCGTAGGAAGGTTAAGCAACTGTAATTGCACGGTGAGTAAAAAAAAACGTAAATTTACATGGATTTTTGTGTAACTGACATTTATCTGTTATATTTTAAAAACTATTCTAATCGTAAAAAAAAAAACAAAAAATATGAAAAATGTATACTGTTTAAATCAGCAACAGAATGCTCTAAAATCTTGCACAATCTAAACGAGAAAATTCAAGCCACGTAAAGTTACAACCAATTTGCTTACAGTTGAAGTTTCCCTCCCCTTCCCCGTCCCCCAATCCCAAAATCACTTCATCTGTGACTGAACTGTAATCACTGCTCGCGCTGAAAATGATATGTAAATCTCAACTTTGCCCCTAATTGTAATGCAAAGTAGTACGTGACCTAGGGTGACCCTGTGAGAATAGATTTTTGAATATTTTTTTTAAATTAATGATTCAAATTTTTTTATAATTAATTAAATGACTAATTTTAAATTTAAAATAATTAACTCGATTTATGTTAGGACACCATTCTCAAACTTTTCGACTCAGTTCCTCTGGCTAAATTGAGAGCAATCCAGATGGGGATCCAGTATGGCAGTCAGTGCAAACTTCACATGCATGAAATAATTAATTTTACTTACTTTGACAAGCAAGCACGTACGGTGCACAGGGTGTGTCGGTACATTTGTAGTTAAACGAGGAAAGCTGAAATTGGAATGCATTTTGAGGTTGGAACTGAAATGTCATTAAAATTGAAAATATGTTTTTCAAAATTTCTTCAGAAAATACCAAAATATTTTCTCTAAATTTGTCCGTGAAACTCTTTAGCTTCTCCCTGCTTCAGCAGCAGTAGAACCAACAAGTCAGCGAGTGTGTTCCTGCGAGCTTGGAGGCGATCAATTTCCGCTCAATTTTTCCACCCTGACAGCCTGTCAATCTGTGTTTTGCTTGCACATTCCAGGAACAGCTTATTGCTCACCATTGCTCGCAGAAAAATGTGCATCCTTTTAAGAAGGGAGGAAAAATTGAAGTTGGAAAATGCAAGAAGAATTAACTAAAATATTAAGTCAATTTGAAGAAGTCCTTTAAAGTACAAAAAATCACGGCAACATTACATCTCCCAGAACAAATGTTGTGTCCGAAAAATATGTTTGATTTAAGCTGTATAAATTTATAAATTTACATATTTTTCTGTGTAATTTTACTTATTTTTCAGTTGAATTGAGGAAAAGTTACATCAGAAAAGAGGCCATACCATCAAATCAAGATTGTAAATTTGTTGGTTGTTCATTACTTATTTTCGAAGTAATTTTACCTATTTTGTAATTTTACTTTTAGAATTTGTAAATTTACATCTTTCCCTGAGTAATTTTACTTATTTTTCAGTTGAATTGAGGAAAAGTTACATCAGAAAAGAGGTAATATTTTACCATCAAATCAAGATTGTAAATTTGATGGTTGATCATTACTTCTTTTCGATGTAATTTTAGCTATTTTGTGATTTCACATTTGAAATATGTTAATTTACAACTTTTCCTGTGTAATTTTATTTATTTTTCAGTTGAGTTGACAAAAATTTCATCAGAAAAGAGGCAATATTTTAACATTAAATCAGTATTGAATATTTGATGACTGATCATTACATTTTTCGGATGCAATTTTACCTATTTTGTGATTTTACATTTAAAATACGTTAATTTACATCTTTTCCTATGTAATTTTACTTACTTTTCAGCTGAGTTGATGAAAAATTACATCAGAAAAGAGGTAATATTTTACCATCAAATCAGTATTGTATTTGATGGCTGATCATTACATTTTTAGGATGTAATTTTATCTATTTTGTAATTTCACATTTAAAATGCGTTAATTCACATCTTTTCTTGTGTAATTTCACTTATTTTTCAGTTGAGTTGAGGAAAAAAATACATCAGTGAATATGAAATATATTATCATCAAATCAGTAATGAAAATTAGATGGTTGATCATTACATTTCTTTGATGTAATTTTACCTATTATGTAATGTCACATTTAAAATATGTTAATTTACATCTTTTCGTGTGTAATTTTACTTATTTTTCAGTTGAGTTGAGGAAAAATATCATCAGAAAAGATCAAATCTGTACTGAAAATTTGACAGTTGATCATTACATATTTTCGATGTAATTTCACCTATTTTTTGATTTCACATCAAGGAAAAAAATCATCAGAAATGAAGTTAATTTTTACCATCAAATAAAAATTTAAAATTTGATGGAACATTACCCATTTTTTTTATATGAAAATATGTAAATTTACATATTTTTAAAGTAATATGTCACGTTGCTTCTGATATTTTTTTTCGCATTTCCCAATGTAAAATTGCCATGATTTTGTCAATTGTATAATTAGGACAAATTGCTCAACAGAAATCAAGAAATTTTCCTCACCAAAAAAGGTCTTTTTGCACGCCTTTTCGATTGACACATTCCTAATTATTAATTACTAAGCAAAAGAAGGTTCGTTCTCCCTTTGAGGTGCTCGAGCTATTCATTATAGTTAATTAGTATCCTGGGCAAATAACGTTAAAAGACAGAACAAAAAACATTCTGAGAAGAAGCCAAGAAAAGCTAAGCAAAAAAATTGTCTCCCTCAAAGTTGAATATTTAAAATTCAAGACGAGAAGGTACCATTTAGGAGCAGGTTTTTTTTTCTGTGGGGCAAAAATAAAAAGGTTGTGGCTCCCTGCTGAGGAGTAACGAATTGTCTTAATTAGAGGTTTTTTTCTGCTGGGAAAATTACCATTTTCTACATAATAAAAAAGTTTCATTCTGGATGGGTAAAATTAATTAATTAATTGTTTGAATTTTACCTTTTTTCGATGTTATTTTACCTAAATTTATGTAATATTGCACAGAAAAAGACGCAATTTTTAGTTTTTTTTTTTTACATAAAATCTGTCAACAATTTTACGGTCAGAATGAAATTAAAACAATTTTATTAAATTTACAATGATCTAGAAATTATTCTAAAAATCTTATCACATTTTTTTCCAAATCCCGTCACAAAAAATTCTTCATGACAAACCTTTCGTCCCTGCAAACTTTTCCTTCAAAATAATGCCATTATCACCACAGTGGGTGTCCCTTAACCGTGTACATACTCTTCTTCTGCCGATAAACATTAACAGTGTGTCAACTTTTTATGTCATCCATAAATCTCGTTTCCCGCGAACGAAAGCGGAACACATTTTCGTTAATTTTGCCTTCACCAAACGACCGGTTATGTGAAAATCACAGTAAAAAAAAGTGCATTTACAGTGAGTTGAAAATTACACGTAAATTTACATCTTTGTTTGAAATTTTACCTGAATTAATGTTAATTTTTCCCACTTTTCATGTATTTTGCATCGTTTTAAATTACATAATTTTGTCTGTAAGATTTTTTGCCCCATAAAAATATGTAAGTTTACATGAGAAACTAGATAAAATTTTATCGAAGCTTAATTTTTGTTTTTTTTTTACAATTATTTTTTTACACCCCATTGCAGGTATAATTACATGAAAAACAAGTAAATTCTCAACTTGACATTTTCAACTTTTTGTTTTAACGCTTTATTGTTACTGTGACATCTTTTTTCACAAAACAAGCTCAAATGTCATCATCATTTTTCATTAACCGGAAAAAGCTCGGGCGCAACCTGAGAGCTTTCGGAACATGTAATAATTGGGTTGGGCTAAGGTGAGGTGGGGTAAGTCGGGACGGAAATTGCATGCATCAGCAAAATTGTAGTTAATTTTTGGCAGCCTGCTTCACTGAAACGCGTATAAATTATTGATTTCAGCGTGAAAAAAAAAGCGGCAGCAAAAAGTAAAAAGCCATAAAAATGCCAATTTCGCGTGCGCTCTGGTGCGGAAAAAAGGCACTCAAATTTCAAATTCCAGACGTCGGGTGACAGACAGAGTGCGCCATCATATTTCTTCACGCCAATTGAGTAGCGAGCGGCCCTGTTTGATGTGTTATCCCGAACCCCTTTGGTGGAAAGCTGAGAGTTTCAGGCTGAGCCTGATGGAATACGATAGCGGGATCGATCTTCATAAATTTTAATTCGCCGAAAGCCATCAGGATGACGACGATGTGAACGAGTCACGGCTTTTGACAGGGAAGTTTATTTTTTTCTTTGTTGACTTTCTATTTCTCGTAAAATGATACAGACAAATTAAAAAAAAAGACATTCGATTCGATGAGTTCCAAGAAATGAAACTGAAATGGTTTCTTGTTTCTTGTTTCTTGTTTCTTGTTTCTTGTTTCTTGTTTCTTGTTTCTTGTTTCTTGTTTCTTGTTTCTTGTTTCTTGTTTCTTGTTTCTTGTTTCTTGTTTCTTGTTTCTTGTTTCTTGTTTCTTGTTTCTTGTTTCTTGTTTCTTGTTTCTTGTTTCTTGTTTCTTGTTTCTTGTTTCTTGTTTCTTGTTTCTTGTTTCTTGTTTCTTGTTTCTTGTTTCTTGTTTCTTGTTTCTTGTTTCTTGTTTCTTGTTTCTTGTTTCTTGTTTCTTGTTTCTTGTTTCTTGTTTCTTGTTTCTTGTTTCTTGTTTCTTGTTTCTTGTTTCTTGTTTCTTGTTTCTTGTTTCTTGTTTCTTGTTTCTTGTTTCTTGTTTCTTGTTTCTTGTTTCTTGTTTCTTGTTTCTTGTTTCTTGTTTCTTGTTTCTTGTTTCTTGTTTCTTGTTTCTTGTTTCTTGTTTCTTGTTTCTTGTTTCTTGTTTCTTGTTTCTTGTTTCTTGTTTCTTGTTTCTTGTTTCTTGTTTCTTGTTTCTTGTTTCTTGTTTCTTGTTTCTTGTTTCTTGTTTCTTGTTTCTTGTTTCTTGTTTCTTGTTTCTTGTTTTTTGTTTTTTGTTTCTTGTTTCTTGTTTCTTGTTTCTTGTTTCTTGTTTCTTGTTTCTTGTTTCTTGTTTCTTGTTTCTTGTTTCTTGTTTCTTGTTTCTTGTTTCTTGTTTCTTGTTTCTTGTTTCTTGTTTCTTGTTTCTTGTTTCTTGTTTCTTGTTTCTTGTTTCTTGTTTCTTGTTTCTTGTTTCTTGTTTCTTGTTTCTTGTTTCTTGTTTCTTGTTTCTTGTTTCTTGTTTCTTGTTTCTTGTTTCTTGTTTCTTGTTTCTTGTTTCTTGTTTCTTGTTTCTTGTTTCTTGTTTCTTGTTTCTTGTTTCTTGTTTCTTGTTTCTTGTTTCTTGTTTCTTGTTTCTTGTTTCTTGTTTCTTGTTTCTTGTTTCTTGTTTCTTGTTTCTTGTTTCTTGTTTCTTGTTTCTTGTTTCTTGTTTCTTGTTTCTTGTTTCTTGTTTCTTGTTTCTTGTTTCTTGTTTCTTGTTTCTTGTTTCTTGTTTCTTGTTTCTTGTTTCTTGTTTCTTGTTTCTTGTTTCTTGTTTCTTGTTTCTTGTTTCTTGTTTCTTGTTTCTTGTTTCTTGTTTCTTGTTTCTTGTTTCTTGTTTCTTGTTTCTTGTTTCTTGTTTCTTGTTTCTTGTTTCTTGTTTCTTGTTTCTTGTTTCTTGTTTCTTGTTTCTTGTTTCTTGTTTCTTGTTTCTTGTTTCTTGTTTCTTGTTTCTTGTTTCTTGTTTTTAGTTTTTAGTTTTTAGTTTTTAGTTTTTAGTTTTTAGTTTTTAGTTTTTAGTTTTTAGTTTTTAGTTTTTAGTTTTTAGTTTTTAGTTTTTAGTTTTTAGTTTTTAGTTTTTAGTTTTTAGTTTTTAGTTTTTAGTTTTTAGTTTTTAGTTTTTAGTTTTTAGTTTTTAGTTTTTAGTTTTTTAGTTTTTAGTTTTTAGTTTTTAGTTTTTAGTTTTTAGTTTTTAGTTTTTTAGTTTTTAGTTTTTAGTTTTTAGTTTTTAGTTTTTAGTTTTTTAGTTTTTAGTTTTTAGTTTTTAGTTTTTAGTTTTTAGTTTTTAGTTTTTAGTTTTTAGTTTTTAGTTTTTAGTTTTTAGTTTTTAGTTTTTAGTTTTTAGTTTTTAGTTTTTAGTTTTTAGTTTTTAGTTTTTAGTTTTTAGTTTTTAGTTTTTAGTTTTTAGTTTTTAGTTTTTAGTTTTTAGTTTTAGTTTTTAGTTTTTAGTTTTTAGTTTTTAGTTTTTAGTTTTTAGTTTTTAGTTTTTAGTTTTTAGTTTTTAGTTTTTAGTTTTTAGTTTTTAGTTTTTAGTTTTTAGTTTTTAGTTTTTAGTTTTTAGTTTTTAGTTTTTAGTTTTTAGTTTTTAGTTTTTAGTTTTTAGTTTTTAGTTTTTAGTTTTTAGTTTTTAGTTTTTAGTTTTTAGTTTTTAGTTTTTAGTTTTTAGTTTTTAGTTTTTAGTTTTTAGTTTTTAGTTTTTAGTTTTTAGTTTTTAGTTTTTAGTTTTTAGTTTTTAGTTTTTAGTTTTTAGTTTTTAGTTTTTAGTTTTTAGTTTTTAGTTTTTAGTTTTTTTTGTTGAAATGATACTGTTAAAAAATAACCATTCTGACCAACCGATACCGAAGAAGGGCAAAATAAATTCCTAGTCACGATTTCCAGGTGGTTGTCATCAAAAATTGCCTTTTGTTTGTTTTTGAAATTTTATTGAGCAAAAAGAACCGAATTAAAAATCGTAATTTCGGTTTCAGAAACCAAAATCGATTAAAATGTGAGGTTAATTCCCCTGAGATTATGCTTGTCCTCACACTATGCCTAGCTTTAGGCGTTTAGTTTCGCCAACAAGAAATTAGAAATTACTTTATTATGTCTGAAATTCGCTTTCACTTTCCCCAACCTGCTAAATGCCCCGATTATGTCGTGTGACCCGGCCCATCAGAGCAGACCTGCCAGGGGAGTGGTCGATGTCCATGACAGAGAGAGAGAGAGACAGGTTCCGGGAAAATCTACGCAACCGAAACCGACTAACCGAAAAACATGAAACTGTAATCATCTTCGAGGGAGGGGAAGAAGGCCCCTAAAAATAGTCTGGTTCGGATGGTTTAGTTTTGTCTTTGAGTTCTCCCTGCCTCATGGGAAATCGACTCCGCCGCTGCTGGCTGGCTGGCCAACGAAGTGGAACCTTGGGTTTTGGGACGCCAAACTCTATAAGCCAAACAGGACGACGGGGCTTTTTCGATGGGGGAAGTTGTGCTTTTGTTCTTGCATATGGAGCAAGTGGGTCCAGCTGGGAGGATATAATACCAGTAGTGATGTGTAGAGTGAATTTGAAATTTGCTCTTGCCCCACTTTCTCCTCAAGGTTTTTGTGACACTCTTTGTATTTTTTTTTTAAATTAGGCTTATATATTTTTCCACAAATGGCATCAACATGAAAGGATTCAGTATTTTCAGAAAATTTACTTACTGTGCAATACTTACTGTTGTTTCAGAAAATTTACTTACTGTTGAAAAGGCAGGAAGTACTCAGAGCCTTTATGATTTTCGATACTGGGTATTAAAAATCAGCTCTTCTCCAGACTCGTTTATAATTCAGGTTTTAGAAAAAAATTAAACATACATTTTCTGAATTTTTATTACCTAAAATCAGTCCACCGTTGAAAAAACGGCTAATATCCATGAGAAAATGCCTTGAAGGACATTTGGTGACAAACACTTAAACGCGTTTTTCTCGAAATACTTGATTTGGCAAAAGCAAAGCAATCCACTTTAACGACCACCGGGTCTTTTGTGGGCTCTGTTGCAAGTTTCTGCTCATTTCTAGGCGTCCGAAGGTTATGTGTGGTGAGTCACCCAAAACCTCTTTTACGCAATTGGACCGACGTTTTACTTCCCCATCCGATAGAAGGCCAGGAGGATAAGGCGGTAATCGAACCCGCGCCCCATAGCATCTTAGGGATCGGCAGCCGAAGTCGCTAACCACCGCGCCACGAGGCCCATAATAGTCGAATTTTCAATTATGGACAGTAATGTTCTTTTTTATACTGGACATGCATAGTATCAGATCTAGAGACCCTAAATAGGGAGACTGCCCAGACTTTGCTAAATCGATCTGGCAACGTATGTTTTGAGCTTGGCAACACTGCCAAGTTTTGCTGGGCGTAAAGGCAAATGCTCGTTTGGATACGTCAAACTTGCGTCTGTTTGGGTACGTCAAATTCACATCGACCAGTCTCCCTATTTAGGGTCCCTAATCAGATCCACATGAGTCATTCCACTTAAATCGTACACAAAAATGTGCAATTTTACTGATCAAGCTCGAATTCTGATCGATTTGATGTTTTCGGCAAAGTTGTACCAGAAAAAAAAAACATAAGTACACTTGATTTTAAATCATGAGTTATTTTTATTTGCATTATTTTACTACTCAATTCTGCATTACATAATACGCCTTTTTCAAAATTTTCGATTTTTGTCTCGAATTTTACAAACTCAAACTTTTCAAATTTTAGAAATTTTGGACTTGTTTTATGTGACTTTGCTAACGTTTCTAAAAATGTATTTTATAGGGTATTGTATTTTTTATTTAAAATATAAGAAATGTAAGTAAAAACCCAGCCAATGTTGACTGTGTTTTTACTAAACATTTCCTATATTATAAGTAAAAAAGTATGCAGTAATTTTTGTAGTGTTCTATGCCTCTACGCATTTTTTTACAATTTAAATGATAATGGCGCTATTCTATAGCAGAAAATGTGAAAACAAGCAAAAAATGGAAATAGTGACTGTAAAACAAGAAAACATTTGAAAGGCAAAATGTAATGAATGGGGGTGGTAGAATAGGCACTGTGGCTGTGTAAATACCTACCAGGAGGGCGACATCTATATCTCACTACAGGCAGCTTGCCCGCAGCCAACACAAGCTGTCAACTTCGGCACCAGAACAAAAGGGAGCTGTCAATTCGCGATTAAAAGCTCAAAAATTCCGACAGATGGCGCAAAGCATCGAAGAATGACGATTCAAATTTTCGCTGTTCGGTTACATAGGAATGCAAACTAAAAATTGAATTTACAGCTCTTAGAACAACTTTTGAGAAAAAATTCAAGTAGTACGAGTGTAAACTTTTTGCCCTCTATAAATTAACGCAATAAAAAAAATCAAAAAAAAAATAATTTTGAAAAAATAATATTGTTTAAAATGATAGAGCATCAAAAGTTAACAAAGTATCAGTTCGAATTTTTGCTCAAAAGTTGTTTTGAACGCTGGAATTTAACAAAACAGAATTCGCATACATAACCTCAAAGGGCGGAAATTTCAATCGACATTCTTCGCTCTGTTCTGCTACTCAACACTAGGTGTCGCATGTCGTTTTGCTCTTGAACGACAATTACGGCGCCAGCACAAAATAACAGCTGTTCGTTACGGAACCAAAACAAAGCAACTGCACACTGTAAAAAAGTACAAACACTGCAGGCATAAAATAGAAATAAAGTAATTATTGTTTTTATGTAAAATTTTACCGCAATGTACTTTTAAAAGTTAGTGTATGTTTTTGAGGTGATTTTTATCAATTTATTTGCAAAATAAACTACCTAAGTTGGGATTATTAAGCACACATCGGGCAGATGACCTCATTTAAAGTTGTATTTTTATCAAATGAAACGTTTAACATAACTACTGTGTACAGTAGTCCCTCATATTCGGAACAGTTTACAGATCGGCCAATGTTCAAAAAATCATAGCAAATCGGTAATTAAACTAAATGATTCGCATTTGCCTTCATTTAAAAGCTTTTCATGCGTTCTTTCGAATGCTGTATCGAACAACTGCAAATTTTTACTTTTATATCAAGTTTTTGAAGATAAACTTTGACCCTTGAAATCCACAAATTCGGAACACTATTTTCTTACGGATGTAAACAAACATTGGATCACTCCAGGAGTACATATTTGTAACAAAATAATGACTTCACAGACTGCAACCAGTTTCTTTTAAGCTTAGTGATGTTTTATTCATGGTCCGATAACTTTTTTTTTGTGAAAATATCAGTTAAATTTAGGTGTTCCACAATTGGGTCCTAAAATTAAGCTTAAATTTGTGATATTATTGTTCACAACGATAAAGCTTATTTTTTCTGAGTACAATGACCTTTTGAACGACCTCAAATGATTTAAAATGGATTTTTAATTCAATTTTTAAAAACAAACATCACGGCCCTTCTTAACAGAAAAGGTCCTACTTGACAGCTCGTTTCAAGGGGACCATAGTTGATCCATCGGAAAAATGTTGTCTTGTCAATTTTTTTTTGCAATAAAATGAAAAAAAGTGATCAGAAATGGTTTTTGATCGTGTTTTTTACCGTTGTACATAAAAATTGACATAGGGCTTTAGTACCCAATTGTGGGAGGCACAATAACATCCCACAATCATGGAACAGGCAATTTGGAGGCAGTGTTTTGCTGCTCTGGATAAAATAGTCTTGAAGTGAAGTTTTTTGTTCAAAAAGTACTGCTTTTACTAGTGAAATAGCAAGAAAATATCCAAATAAAGGTCCTAAAAATAGTAGGGTCGAGAGAAAAGCTGCATTTGGCATGCCATTGACAAATTATCACAATAGTGTTCCGAATATGTGGGATGACTGTAATTTGACTTTTACTACAGTAATTCTTGTAACAAAAATTGAATTATTAATACAAAAATATTTTTGTTTTCACTGTGCGCAGTTTGCACGCGTTATCAATCTCAATCACTCAAGATGGTGGCCTTCCCCCTGATACCTACAGATAAAACGACACAAATTGTACAGACATACACAAACCCTCAAACCAGCACCACTGCTACGCGAGATCTGTCATCTCGCGCAGCATAATCGATGTAAACAAAAAGCATAACGAGGAATAAAATTAAGTCTAAAAGCAACCATCGCGGAGGTCGGTTCGCTCACCAAGTAAAAATGAGTGTTTTCGCTAAATAAGTCCGAAAGTCTAAATTAGTACGCGCGGGAGTGATCAGTGGGAGAAGGATCCATGCTAGGAGAGTGGATTTAAGGAAAAGGAGTGGAAGGAAAATGCAACAGGATTGGGATCGCAGTAAGCCGGGCGTGTGGGCAGACGTGTTTTTTCTGCTGTTGTTTTTTTCTCTACGATCAGTTTTTAGAAAAAAGTTTTCAGAAGTATTTGAATCAACACGGATTTTTGGATTAAGCCAGTGGTTTCGGCAGTTGCGACGGTGGTTCCTGTGGATTTATAAGAAGCTCGATTTTAGATCCTGGAAGAAGCACTGGCACGATGAACGCCATGAAGGCCACGATGGGTTATGTTCCGGAATTGTCCGAACTACAAACCGCATCCTTCCTCCCCTGATGATTCTATGAAATGTGATCCGTTCACAGAATCTGTCTCTGCGGTTAATGCAACGCAGTAGGCCTGGCCGTTTTAATTTTTCGCTATACATTTTCGGGGTAACTCGGATGTACTGTAATCATTAATATTGACAAGAAAGGACTTGAGGCGTAATCTTACCACAAGTTCTTCCAGGATGCTTTCTTCGGACTGGCTGCGCTTGTGTTCGATTAGATTAGATTAGATTAGGAAGGAAAATGCAGGAGGATTGAAGAAAGTTCATGCAAGGAAAAGGAAGATTTTTTTTGTTCTAAACTTATTTTTATTATGTCCTCTTAGGTGCTAAGACCAGGTTAGGACCGAGGATCGATCAACGTATTAAATAAACACATCAGAAAAAAAACTCCTTACAATCCATACTTGGAGATCATGTAACTGACGAGGGTTACGCCCGGCAGCGGAGGGAACTCCGCCGGCGTAAACGCCGGAACTGCTGGACTTTGCTTCTCCGCCTTCCTTGCCGGCGGTTTCGGTTTCGACGCCTGCTGGCGCCTCCGGATGCAGTCCGCACGCTTGGGGCAGCTGCGGTTCGTGGCTTCGTGGCTTCCAGAGCAGTTGGCACACCGCTTTGGCTGGGCTTCCTGGACTTTGCACTCGTCCGTCTTGTGGGGACCCCCACAATTGTTGCACCTCCCTTTGAGGTGACAGTTCCTGGTTCCATGACCCAGCTGCAAGCAGTTCCTGCACTGGGCCACGTTCGGTCGCTTGTTCCGGTAGGCCTGCCACCGGATGTGAAATCTCCTCAAGCGCTTGATCTCACTCAGCTGCTTGAGGTTGGTGAACCCCTTGGGGAACGTAACAATGTACGGGGTTTCCTCCGAGAAGGCGAACTCTGCTTTTCTCTTGATGGCGTGCACCTGACGAATTCAGGTGAAGCCGGTGGAAGTCCTCTGACGACGACTCGGAGCTGCCGCTCGCTTCGTTTCTCCTGGGTGTAGAACTCCACTTTGTTCGCAATTAAGTGGACCCGCGCGGTCTCAAAACGTTCCTCGGAGGAACACAGCAATTTGATCCCAAACGGAGTTAGCTTGTAACTTGGCTTGGTTGTGCACGGCGACATTACACTCCTCAGCTTGGCGTAACTCGTATTCTTTACCACCAGAGGTGGTGGTTTCTTGGCCACTGGAACCACTGGTACCGTTGGGACGCTTCCTTTCCCGGCTGGATTACCATTGTTATTGTTGTTGTTGTTGTTGTTCTCCGCCAGCGGGCTGAACTTGTTGTTGTTGAGAAAATTCTCCTCTAGGCCATAGAGATATCCACGCGCGAGAGTGTGTTAGTTTGTAACAAAATTTACACGCAGACATAGGCAAATCGAGTAGAATGATTCGTCTGTCAAAATCAGCTGTGTCCTTTGTTATACCACGAGCACGTGGTAAACAGCTGGTTTTTACAGACGATTGGTCTACTCGATTTGCCTATGTATGCGTAAAAAAAGTGTAAACAAAACCAGCTGCTTGGAATTCAACCAATCACAATCGTTCAAAACCAAAACAATACTTCAAATACAAATACTAACACAGAATGATGGTGTGCGTGAGAGAAACCGTGGAGATCTCTATTCCCGACATTGGCTCCGTCGCTGGTCTTCCTCCGCTTCCCCGTTCCGTTTATGGAACGAAACTCGTCCCCATCGGAGGATTCTTCCACCTCCATCCGTAAGCACTTTGCCGCGCCACGAAAACAACAGAAAAACAACCGCTGTCTCCGGCTGTCAGACGAAAACTCCGAAAAGGAAGGTTCTGGGGGGAAAGTGAAAATTGGGGCCACATGCCGTCCGTGATCCGGGACAGCCGAAACTTGTGTCCAGTGCGTGGACACTTTCATTTCCTAAATGTGACATCTCTGGAACCATAAATTTATTTTTTTTCGTAAAATTATCTATTCCAACCTTCAAAATTAAATATCTCGTGAACTAAAAAGAAAACATGCACCGAACTTAGAAAACCTATAAAACATTTTCTCAGGGACACGATGGTGAGTTTCACACTTTAGATGCGCTCGATGTGAAAACTAAGCGACAAGTTTTCAATTGTGCAACACACACTGAAAAAAAAACTGATTGGGCACTGAAATTGTTGTTTGAAGAAGAAACTGTTACAAAACTAAATTTCTAAAATTTTTCACAAACCTTGTATTTGATTGTGAAAATTATGTTAATTTTTTGTTTGTTTTTTAGAAATACCACTTCAAAAGAAAAAGCAAAGTCACACCAACTGACGGCTCCCAAAAATGTAACTCCATTCCATTCTGCGCGTATAAATGTGTGTGTTTGCCCTGCAAAAATTCGTGCGTGTGTTCGTGTGCAGCACATTAAAGCTTCACAGGCTGGTGTGGAACTAATGTGGGACAATTTATTAATCTGACAGCTGATAAAGTTTCTGCCCCTGCTGCGATAGCCTGCGAATGCCGCAAAACTGTTTATGGTCGAGGAGGGGGCTGATCAACTGGTTGGAGCGACCTCCCTCCCCTCTGAATCAGAGCTGTTTCAATCAATTAATTCGTTGATGGGACGCCCGGAAACAGCTTATGATGGTGTAACCCAAAACTTTGCAATTAATTATGTCGATAATATCAGTTAGATTTGAGTGATTTTTTTTCGAGGGGGTAAGTCGTGTGGTGATATCGAAACTTGGTACGCTTTTGAGCCATCGAATCAAAAAAAATGTGCAGATTGCACTCCGGCAGCACGTTCTTGGAGGGAAATTTACAACCTTGAAGATAAAGTTTTTTTTTCGATCCTCAAAAGTGCTTGACTTTGGCTTGGGAACAGGAAACATATTTTTCCGATTTTTATTTCTTTACCTTGGCGTGAGGAGCAGCAGCAGCAGATGGGGCACGTGCAACATTTTCTTCCTTGAGATGCAGTGGAAAAGTAAAATAAAAATAAAACTTCGAGTACATGCACTCAGGTGCCAAGTCATGCATTTTTCGGGGTGAAGATGAAAACGGTGTCGATATCAGGAGCGATGCTGCTGGAAAAAAAATGAAAAAAGAACATCTTTTTTCAAAAAAGTATATTTCTCTAACATTGTTTCGTATACCTTTGGTAGGCTCATTAAATTTTAGATTTCGTTGTTTAATTTATTGTCTTAAAATAAATTGATTTAAATTCTAACATTGTCAGTTGATCAATGTTGCAAAAAAAAGGAATGAAAAAGAACGAATTGCCATGAAATTTTGACCATCAAACAAAAACGATGCATCATACTTTATTCATAGACTAATTAAAGACTAAACACTACGAACATTTTTTTTTTCAAAAAGTATGACTCATAAGCTGTGATCACCGTCCTCATCCGGAAACTGGTTCCGTTTAAATCAAAACAAAAACCCAAACAATAACATTGCGCGTAATGTCATGTCAAAGTCAGAGCTGTCAGTTGTTGACATTTCGATCTGTCATTTTTGACAGTGAACCGGCCCTGCCGAAGGGTCATAATATGGTTGAGTCATGGTTTAGAGCCCACTGAGTAGTCTTTTTTTAGTCTATGCTTAAATATTGCACAAAAAGATCCTCTGAACGTCGTTCTGGGAAGCAATATTAATACAATCGCCCCTGCTCCCACTGCAGTGCACTGGGGAAAGAGAGGAAAGAATCAAAGTCATCCAACGGGGCGTAAATTTCCATTTATTTTCCACACCTCACAAACACTGGCTGGCTAGCCTGCTGTGGTCAACGCCGATGCTGCTGCGTTTGACGTTTGGGAAAAAACTTTGCTGTCTTTTTCAGAAATTTCCATAGTGATTGTGAATGAATTGTCATAACAAAACACGGAGAAAAAAAAATGGTCGACTTTAGACTGAAACATATTTTTTTAAGTGTCACAAAATACGAAATGTCAAAAAAATCTTTTCTCGCTCTGACGACATCAAACAAACCCCCCCGAGCGGCATGACTGGCAACGCTGCCGTGACACCTCCCGAAGGGCAGGAAATAACAACGCCGCTTGCTGAGCTGGGTGGGTTGTTGTTGTTGTTTTTCATCGCAAGGTGAAAATTCATGCAGAGTGCCGTCGGTGCCTGTGGCAGGACGGAACAATTTCCTCACTTGTCACTGGCAGCTTTCGACTCGGATTTCCATGCAAGCCAGCGCAAACAATTAAAAACTAATTGCGAAAGGTTGTGGTGTGGGAGCCTTTTTGCCGTTGTTTGAGATTGATATTGTTTTAGAGTGTACGGAAATTGTGTTTGAAGCGAATGTTTGATTTGAGTGGTAAATTTTGTAGTGAACGCAATCACAAGGGAAAGCATATGTGGGAATAGTCGATCTGGCATCACTGCCTTAACATTTATCGGGAAAATTTAGGAGTAGGGGAAATAATCCCTTTCTTATCAAATACCTATCATTGTCATATGGAGAGTTTGATGCTCGATTGAAGCCCCAAAGACACTATTTAGGCTATAAACTTACCAGCAACAGCACCGCCTCGAGTAAGCCCGCAAATTTATTCCAATTACTGACCAAAACGATCAAATTTAATGCACTTCTGATCATAATTCCTATTTTGCGAGACCATTCCTCATCATTTTGGTGGCACACACACGCAAGATGAGATCTAAACTGTTTAACGAAAGTCGCCATCAACATGTTTTCACTTGCGCTGACGTTTCCAAAGCGCTCAAGACATGAAATTGCTTCCAACAACCGGCAACATGTTCTTTTGAACATTAGTTAGTCGCTCACTTGAAAAATAATCCCGAAACATGTAAATAATTAGCAAGCACCATCAAAACAATAAACGCGCCAAGTCTTTTGACGTTTGACTTTTGACGACCCATTCCAATCGAAGGCTGACTTTCGACGACCGAGCGAGAAACGATGGCAAATAAAGAACAAAGGTTGGTCACCAACACCACCAGCACTGCCTGTTGGGGTGAGTCAATGATGCTAGGAAATTTTCTCTATAAATGGCACTTCTCGTGAGTGTTCGCTTAAAATTTCATCAATTTTGGCAGCACTAAGGGAGCGTTCTTTTATTACGTAACGCAGTAGGGGGGGAGGGGGGGTTGGAGGCCGTGTTACGCTCCATACAAAATTTTTAAAATTTGTATGGAAATTTTGTTACGAGGGGGGGGAGGGGGTCTAAAAGTCCGATTTTTCGCGTTACGTAATAAAAGAACGCTCCCTAAGCTGACCCAAAAGAGCGTTGGAAGAAGAAAGCACTGAGCTGAGAAAATAGGAAAATGGGCGTGGCCCAATGCATTCTCGTCTGATTAGAATACATTTGGGAAATATTTTTTTTAAATGCTTGTAAAAGGAATAGAATAACTTTTAGTAAAAGTGAAAATAAACAGAAATGTTCACAAAAAGTTGCTCTACTCGTTGGTGTACTTGGTTTTAGAAAATTTCAAGGAACAGTTCAGATTATCTAGCATCTTTCAAACACGACCACTTATTAGGCTTAAAATGGGTATTTTTCAATTCTCTCTCTCTCTCTTTCTCTGTCGCTGATGAGGGATTTTTTCTCGGGTGTTTCAATTTGACGTAGAAATAAAACCCGTGATCTCACCTAAAATTTCCCATATTATCATAGAAAACCCCGATTTTATCCCACCAGGGTTGAGATAGAGCCTTTCTTACTAAAGAATATAACTTCTTTCAATTCATAACATCCAAATGAACTCTGTTAAATAAGCTTACGAAATCACGAAAAAATAAAGTCTACTTTTAGGCGATTTCAGGAACACACGTGAAACAAATTGTTTGTAGCCGGATGAATGTCCTATGTCACAAAAGTTTTTGCATAAACATTGGACAGTTATGCAAAAACGGACAGGGCAAAAGAAACCGAAAAGCTACGATATCTTACATGTTGTAGGAAACATCGGTAGACAAGCTACTACAAACGAGTATATCTCGAGCCACAAAATATATGCGCCAGTATTCTCGCGCCAGTACACAGTGGTCGGAAACGCAAATTTAGCAGGAATAATTTATTTCCGCTTCAGGGATGCATTTTCGAGCTTCGGCGTCCAAGAAGCATTTGTTAAGAATGAAATTTTACATCTTTGGGTCAAAACAATATTAGGGTGGTCCAACAATTTCTAATATTTTCAAAAACTATCTTCGCTTCTAGATGAGATAGAGGTATACTTTCTTCGGCAGTATTGTAGTACTAGCCATTTCAAACAACTTTGTCGAAGACACCAAATCTCTATCTCTTAATCTGATCATTCTACAGCATTTTATATGAAAAGCAGTAGGGTGGCCCATCAAAAAAGTGTTTTTATTGCGTATCTTTTTTGCATTATTTTTGGCAATTTTGGTGTCTTCGGGACATATTTAGAGCATAAAAATACGCGTCATTTGAAATGTCAACCAGGCCCGTAGCCAGGGGGGGGCTACCGGGCTGCAGCCCCCCCCCCGAAATTTTTCCAATTTATTTAAAATTGTACTACTTTGAAAAAATCTCAAAACAATGATTGTGTGTACTACCTTAAAAATAATCTTAATACAATGATATTGTGTTCTCTCCACAGAAATAATTTGTAAGATAGAGAATCAAGAATAGATTGATCAAACTAAGTAATTTGCCTGTCCATTGCCGAGCTCAGTTTTCGTAGATTATGGATCCAATATTTAAAAATTGAGCTGCAGATTTGAACATAGTTCCATTCAGTAACGTTTCATTTATCTCGTAGTTTTAGCATTACATTGGTTAGGGTGGTCCAAATCTGGGCTTACTTGAGGCTACCCCCTAAAATCAAAGATTGACCCATCACTAGCCTAAGTTCCAAATTTGAGCGTCAAAATGTATGGAGAAAAGCAACTGTTTCAGTTTTTGACCTGTGGAAGGCGCAATAACTACCCAGTTCTTACCAATTTTCATAACTAATATCTTCTTTAAAATTTGAAAAACATTCCCGAAGACACCTTATTTTTTGGGTTTTTTGGTAGAAAGTTATTAGCCTTCGAAAATAGCAATATCCGGGGCTACATAGAAAAAATTAATTTTTTAAACTCATGTCTGTGCTAGCTTGCCTGTTATGTTGCGCAAAAATGGTAATTTTCGGAAGCTAATAACTTTTTAGCAAAAATCCTTAAATTTTGTTGTCTTATTTTTGATTGTCGAACTTAAGTATGACTCCTGAAGAACCATAAAATAATTTAGAATTTTTAGATTCAAAGTGGCGGCCAAAATGGTGGCCAAGAAATATTGTTCAAATTTAATTCAAATCTGGTTGCAGATGCCGAATTTGATGTTAAAAGCAAGCAAATAAAAAAACGATTTCATTTGTTCATGATTCGATTATCCGAAGTCCTTCGAACTTCGGCTAGTCGAATTTGGACTGCAAAAATAATAACCCTTCTTTATTTGCATTAAAACCCATTATCTTTTTGAGGACTTTTCATACTATTAACAAATGTTTTTTTCTACATTTTTCAAAAAATGCCATAATTTCTACAAAATATTCAGATTTGGTTTCAAAATCGAAATTATTTAAAATGAAGAACATTTGAGTGAATTTCGACTATTATCAGAAATACACTTCTAATTTTATCGTTTTGGTTTTTAGAATATGGTTAGTTACATATCTGAGACCTTAGAGAAAAATGCTTGAAAAATATCTGTGCGTATTTTTTATTACTTTTTCGTAATCCTTTTTCCCGAAACCACTCGTCCAAAATGCTTACTTTTGGTCACATTTATTTGTTTCCAGCGTGGCCACTCTCCAATTTTTATTTAATATATCAAAAATCGAAAGATCAACTAAGTGAATCCTTATACTAATTTTCACTTTGTGCATGAGCTTGCGATTTTTGAAGCAAGAAATAAAATGATAACAATGTTCATAAAGTAAAAAAAAAGAAAATTAAAGCTTGGATTCAAAAACTCAGAAATTAAATTATTTAAACATCATTTTCAAATTGTTAAATCTATATATATAAAAAAGTTCGAACGCGAATCAGATCAATACGGAGCGTCGGATCGAGGTGCTTTTTGTTGCGTTGTGTTCGTATAAGTCCAAGGAAGGTTCTTACGCCAAAAAGTGACAACTTTGGCCACTCTGGAACCGGTTCCGGATAATCTGCAGATTGTATGGGAAAAGTTACGTAAAATCAAATTTTGATCACAGGAGGCTGAATTAGCAAACAAGCAAGAAACGTCAGGAAACCTTAAAAGGGCAGAACGAAGTTTGCCGGGAAGAGCTTGTTTCTGATAAATAATTCATTTTTAAACTTTTTCATTTCAACTTTTTGGATTTTATGGAACTTTTTCATTTTAAATTTTTGGATTTTATGGATTAGAATTTCCATTTTGAAGATTTTAAGATTTCTTTATTATTATTTTTAATTGTATTTCATTGTTAATATTTTCCAAAGTTTACGTTGCCACCCTTTTAAAATTAGCCAAACAGCAGAGGGCAAATACATTTTTTTTTAAATAGATTCACAGCTTCAATGGAAATGAAAGTCTAATCAACTGAAAACAGTTTTTTTGTTCATAACTTATTTCGATTAAGTCCTTTTAGGAGCATCGACAACAAATTTGAAATGTTTTTTTCCTGCGTTGATAATCATGTACGACATGCTTGGGCTCGTTTAAAAATATTTGAAATTTTTGTAACATTTCGTTGAACCGCGGCAATTTTTTTTTCACGAAAAAAGCTTTTTGCCAGTAGCTAGATATTTTGAAAACTAATGAAGCAAAACAACTGTACTGATTTAAAGGTTTTGAAACACTTTTAAAATGATAAACCAATGGCTTGTAATTTAAATTTTTATATTTTTCATTGTTTGCTCTACCCTGTCGACTTTGGTCAGAGTTTAGTAACATAAAGTTCAGAATAATATTTGCAACGGTCTAATTGAGAATTTAAAAATTTTACTACTTTTAAATTTCTTAATTTTAGATTTCACCACCCTGGGCTCCTAAGTGTATGAAAGTATAGCACGGAGCGACGGCACCGAATACTCATATTTACACAAATAATTTTAGAACGCCCGCCGCGGGATTTGAACCGGCGAATTCTGGATTATGAGTCCAGTGCGCGGTCCGATTGATCCACACGGACGGGATTGTAACAATTACGCATAATAATTTCAAAAAAAAATCAGAAATTCAATAAAATAAATCAAAAACTAAAAAATAAATAAAATAATCAATATTAAAAAATATCAAACTTTAAAAAATACTATTTTTGTACCATTGATTATTGTAATGACTTTTCTCTCATTTTAAACTTAATTCTGAGCAAAAAACAAAATCCATTCTTAACATATTCGGCATTTTAAGATTCAGCGTTTTGACAGTCAAGTTTTGAGGCAATTGTTTAATATTATTTTAGCGAATAAATTTTTTTTTTCAAACGTTATTCTCAGTCGCATTCAAATAAATAAATCAAAATCTCATCAACACATATTGCACCCGAAGAAATATCAAATGCCGCTTTTTGTTTCTGTTCATTTTCAGCTGCGTATCGCTAAAGCAAAATCTTTCCGTAAATCTTTTCTTGACTGTTTCTTGAGCATTTTTTTGTATGGAGTTTTAAAGTCTCCGTATACAGGATTTTTTTTTAATTTTCATTTGAATGGTTCTTGTAGCAAAATTTAGACTAAGATTAGATTTACAGGAATAATCTACTTGGTGTAAGAATTCTTACATAAAGTTTTCTTTACTTTTAAAACATCAAAAATTTAAGATAACAATTACACATGATAATTTAAAAAAATCAGGAATTGCAAAATGAAAAAAAAAACTACAAAATTAATTAATGCTAAAAAATTCTGAATTTAAAAAAAAATTACTCATTTCTAAATAAAGATATTCAATAAAAAATATTCAAACATTTCAATAAATTATGTTTTTTTTAATCTTAATTTTTTGATGCTTCAAATATTTTTATGTCTGAATTCTAGTGCAGAGTAAGATTAGATTTTCAGGAAAAATCTAATTGAATTATGAGTTCTTACATAAAGTTTTCTTTACTTTTAATTTAGCAAGGTTTCTTAAATATAAAATTTCTATACCATAAAATGTGCAGGATTTTGTTCCCAGAGTCAAGATATTTCTTGAATAAACATCGATTCTAATAAATGGTTACAATTCTATATTATTCAACATAATTTGTATTAGTTAAATCCCAGAAATCTAAAAAAGGATTTCATTTGTGTTTTTTTTTTTGTTTAGAAAGATACAGAGAGTCTTTTCTATAACCAGCTCAACCAACTTACTTTTACATTATTTTCCTCCTTTATCTTTTAAAATCATATTGGTTATCAACACTTATTTTAAAAATAATTCAGTTTTGACAGTTATTTCAAAATAAAAAAATAAGTAAATTGAAGATTTTCATTTGTTAATCGCGTTCGCATTTAAATTTTTTATCATGCAAGTTTATTTTTTATTTCAAGAAGATGTGTCTCAGGAACTAATAGACCAATCTCCAATAGTTCTTAGTCCTTACACGATAAGAACAATACAAATTTTGCTTGAAGTTGCTGTTATATCATTTTCATTGAAAATACTTGCTAAACAGTTTGTACACTATTTTCAATAAATTTAATAATGTTAATTTTTGCGTTTTAATGAAAAAAGCACTTCAAAGCTTACTGTGCATTTAATTTTTTTGCCGATAAAATTTAATTATTTCTATAAACTCATAGACTTTAAAACATGTTGACTCTGGATATCTCTGGATAAGAAAGTCTTTAAGCATTTTTTGATACTCGTTGGTTGAAATTTAACCGTTTATTCGATCGGATAATTTTTTTTTTTAATTTCAAAAATAAGCAACATTGAAACGATACATTGAAATTTTATTTAAAAATTACCTGTGATTAAGATCTGATTTCTTTTTCACACAGCTGATAATATAAATCCCGACGGTTTAAAATTTGATAGTTCAAGTTTTGTTCGTGGGTTTTTCTCTCAGTATAAAGTACAAAAATATAATACTTATGGTTTGATAAATCGATATTTTTTCAAAATTTTTATTCAAGTTATGTAAATTTTAAATTCAGCGACAGTTTATCACGAAATTCAATTACAATTAAACAATTCAAGAAAACTTAAAAAAACACTTTCTTCTCTACTCCTTTAATACAAACTAGCTGCGTGAATAAAGAGAAACTCTTGACGAAGGAGTTTCTTCAATAAAGACATTGAAAACTAAAGAAGAAAATCTTTTAAAACATTTTTGCATACATTATTTTACAATTTTACAACTCATCTTAATAATTATACCATAAACCAAGTGATGGTATAAATAATTTGCTGGTTTCTATACTCTTTGAATTTTTGCACCCAAGCCCCCCCCGAACAAAAATCCTGGCTACGGCCCTGATGTCAACGAAGTCACTAGGTCATTTTGGTAAAAAGTTTCAGCGTTTTTTAAGTTTTTAATAGGCCTTTTTCAAATGTTTGTATCTTTTCGAGGGAGACACAAAAAAATACGCTCCGTTGTGCATCTGAAAGCTTAAAACTTCTTCTTTAATATGAATATAACACCTCAAAAGAGTTTTTCTCAAACCCAAGTTGCAGCGATTTAAAAATGATCATTTTATGAGATTTTGTACAATGCTCTATGAGAAGATTTACATGAATATCGCATTAATCAGTATCAAAACAGCTTTTAGTGAGCTCAAATGCAGGTAAAATTGGTTTGTGGACAAACGTGGTCGAACCTGGTTTTTATGGCAACTAGGGTGGTCTTAGATGACCTCGGGTGGTTCATATTCGTTCACTCTTATAAGATATGAGTTTTTTTAATTCGCATAGAAAAAAAAAAAAAAAAAAAAAAATTAAACAAAATTAAAATACATAACCTGTTTTAAATAGTAAAGCAGCTGAGGACATGATATCTGATTAGGATGGCTCAAATCAATTAGAAAATAAAAAGATTAAAGATTAAATATTTTGTCCACAAACCAAATCCACTTTTATTTGTATTTTATTGCCAAAAATAATACAAAAAAGATACGCAATAAAAACACTTTTTTGATGGGCCACCCTACTGCTTTTCATATAAAATGCTGTAGAATGATCAGATTAAGAGATAGAGATTTGGTGTCTTCGACAAAGTTGTTTGAAATGGCTAGTACTACAATACTGCCCAAGAAAGTATACCTCTATCTCATCTAGAAGCGAAGATAGTTTTTGAAAATATTAGAAATTGTTGGACCACCCTAAATCGTTTTGACCCAAAGATGTAGAATTTCATTCTTAACAAATGCTTCTTGGACACCGAAGCTCGAAAATGCATCCCTGAAGTGGAAATAAATTATTCCTGCTAAATTTGCGTTTCCGACCACTGTGCAGTATTCGAAGCTCAACTTGACAACTTGTCGACTGGCGACGAAGCGTCAAAAATCGATGCAGTGTGATTTTTTAGCAATTTTTTCGATTAAAATTCATGCTGAGTAGTCTTATTAAAGAAAATGAAAATGATGTCCAGCCATAAAGTAAAAGTAAGAAAGGCAACATTCATATTTTGTCCTGCATCATTCTCCGTATTTTACTTAAAAATTTTAGCTACACAGAAAAATGTGTAAATTTACACACACTGTTTCTCATGTAAAATCACTCAATGTAATATTTAAATAAAGTATAAAGATCAAAAATTCAAGTCCAACCATTTGACGTGCAAGGTAGTCAAACTTCTTTCCAGACAAAAAAGTAGAAAAATTACACTGCTCCAATGTTTGTTTTGTAAACAAGTAAACATAATGTTCCCACCGTATGTACACAAAGTGTGTGACTGTATGTCACACAACATAGTCACAAAGAGCATATTTGCGGTATTATGTGTGATGAGGTGGTAAGGCAAAGAAAAAAAAGACACGATGACAGCAGCAAACAACACTATACTTTGGCAACATATTCGTTCAACACCTCACCTCCCTCTTGCCTTCTGGCAACACTTCTCTCTCCTTAACCAGAAACGAAACAAAAAAAAAAACACGAAGAAAGAGTTTCGAACCAACCGTGGACAAAAACACCGCAATGTTTGTCGCAACCCCGAGGGTGAATGCTGATTTGGGAAATGTAATTTGTTCTGTTTTTTTTCCTGGTGCGAACAACTGCAAAGAACTACAAAGCTAGTAAGCACTAAAATGACGAAAACATGCAACTTTTGGAGCGTATTTCTTGTTAAAAACCACGTTTAATGCTAATAAGCACTAAACGAATGGAAAACAGGCTCTAAGTTGACACTAGAGTAGCTCTACAAGACATTATAGGGCCAATTTTCGCAATCTCATCGAAAATGCTGCCTTAACGGCCCACCACCTTCATGAATCTGCCCGTAACAACCAGCAAACGAGCTAGACCTGGTCCTCCCCGCTTGGATCGCCATAAACATAAGAAAGCAAAATATTTTCTTTCAAAATGGATTAACACTTCATAGCGTTGGCCGGCGGAGAACAAACGAAGCGGGCGCCCTATTAATTATTCATTTCCCGACGACGGAAGACGGTGGAAGGTCCATTATTGCGTTCGGCTCCTGACGACGGACCAGGACAAACAAAAGCTCAGCATTAGATATTGAAAATTATGACCGGCAGCCCGGCTGCAGGATGAGTCCCCGGCTGCGGTGGTTTAGATAAGAAAATGAAAAGGATATTTTTTTTTGCTTTTTATTCATTTGGATGGTGCGTGAATCCTTTTTTACGGCGAGGATAATTTATTCAAAATTTAAAATCAAGTGTTTTTAAGCAGGAGAAATTTCCAAGATTTTGAATTTTCTATTGCTTGCTTCCAATGAAAACCAGACCGGTTTAATTTTATTAAACGTGCCGCAGACTGCTGGTTGAAAGATGCTGTGTTTAAGGAGGGGAGAAGCACCTATGAAAAATTAATTAAATGTAGAAAGAGTTGGTGCAGCGCGTTAAAACTGGCAAGTCTTGAGAAATAATTTGATCTCTCAAATAAATAAACTAAATTATTATCTTAACGGTTATTCTGTAGGTTATTAGCAAATCGACTTTTCTTTCCTATCATTTTAAATAAATATTTTTCTTTGTATTCCCTATGTCAAAAGAAGCCATTGCTCAAGTTGCAGGTTGTGATTAGGATCTTTGAGAAAAGAAAAGACAAAAAATCTCGATTGTTCCACTTAAAATAACTTAAGCTTAAATTACCAAAATACTTTTTTTTGTTTTCCAACGGAATATGGTGCCGGGTCAAAAGCACTTATTTTAGACATTTTAAAACGTAATGCTTGGTTTTAGATTTTTAAGAAAATATTTTTACTAAAATGACCCTAAAATTTCAAAATTTTTATATTCAAAATTGCGAATTGAAGCAATAGTTTCCGAGATTTCTCAAGTTAAAAATATTAAAAATTAAGCAACAAGCCCTAGTGCTTTAAAATGCATTTACACTACACTGAGAACTCGATGGTTTGACACCAACTGTTGTCAAACAAACGGGGTCACTTTTTAGTTTGATGGAGGTCATACATACTATCAAACGTTTGTTTGGATAGTGTGCGTGAGTGCCGTGTACAAAAAAAGAGACATTTCGTGACAAAAATGTTTAATAATATTTGCACCAGCCTGCACTAAATTTTATAATTTTTTGCTTTTTGGGTTTTTTGATGCCACCTTGACTTATGCGTAATCAAAAACACTCTTCTTTAAGTGCACTCAGAGATTTTTGGGTCTATGAGCAATTCTCTCCGAAATCGGTCTTTTGTTAGAATTTTAATTTTTGTATTTTTTAATCCGACTGAAACTTTTTTGGTGCCTTTGGTATGCCCAAAGAAGCCATTTTATTTTCCATACAAATTTGGCAACTGCCCATACAAAAATGATGTATAAAAATTAAAAAATCTGTATCTTTTTAATGAATTTTTTGCTCGATTTGGTGTCTTCGGCAAAGTTGTAGGTAAATTGTTAATTTTTTATTTAACTTTTTGGCAAAAAACACTATTTTTATTTTTTTTTATATTTTTTAGAGGACATCAAATGCCAACTTTTCAGAAATTTCCAGGTTGTGCGAAAAATCATTGACCGATTTATGAATTTTTAAATCAATACTGATTTTTTTTTCAAAAAATTAAAAAATTGGTCGCAAAATTTTTTAACTGCATTTTTCGATATAAAATCAAAATTGCAATCAAAAAGTACTGTAGTGAAATTTTGATAAAGTGCACCGTTTTCAAGTTAAAGTCATTTTTAGGTGACATTTTTGAAAATAGTCGCAGTTTTTAATTTTTTTATATAAGTGCACATGTTTGCCCACATTTGAAAAAAATATTTTTGAAAGGCTGAGAAAATTCTCTATATTTTGCTTTTTTGAACTTTGTTGATACGACCTTTAGTTGCTCAGATATTACCATGCAAAAGTTAAAAAAAAAGACAAGATAATTGATGTTTTCCAAGCCTCACCCAAACAACCCACCATTTTCTAGTGCAACTAATGATCCGTCTCACAATGTTAAAATATACAACATTCGTAAAATTTTTCTTTTCGATAACAATATTTTTAATTTTTTTAAAATCGTGAATAACATTTCAAAAGGGCCAAACATTCATTATAACGCCCTTTTAAAATATTTGTCTTGGTTTAAAAATTTTGAAAATATTTTTTTTCAAAAAGATCAGAAAGCTTCACGAATGTTTCATATTTAAACTTTGTAAATCGGACCATTAGCTGCTGAGATATCGACATTAGAAAATGGAGAGTTGTTTGGGAGAGACTTAGAAAACATCAATTTTCCTTGCATGGCAATATCTCAGCAACTTAGGGTCGTATCAACAAAGTTCTAAAAAACAAAGTACAGAGAATTTTCTCAGCTTTTCAAAAATATTTTTATCAAAAGTGGGCAAACATGTGCACTAATAAAAAAAAAATGAAAAACTTCGACTATTTTCAAAAAAGTTACCTTAAAATGGATTTAACTTGAAAACGGTGAACTTTATCAAAATTTCCCTCCAGTACTTTTTGTTCGCAAATTTGATTTTACATCGAAAAATGGTGCTGAAAAATTTTTGCGACTAATATTTTGATTTTGCGAAAAAATCTTTATGGATTCAAAAAATCATAACTCGGTCAATGATTTTTTGCACAACCTGGAAATTTCTGAAAAGTTGGCATTTTATGTCCTCTAAAACATATCAAAAAATAGTGTTTTTTTGCAAATCAAGTTTTAGTGACGAAAAGTTAAATAAAAAATCACCAAAATTTTTTTATCGTGTATCATTTTTTTCAGTGTAGCCCATATCCATACCTACAACTTTGCCGAAGACACCAAATCGATCAAAAAATGTCTTCAAAAGATACAGATTTTTGAATTTTCATACATCATTTGTGTATGGACAGTTGCCAAATTTGTATGAAAATTTATATGGACAAACTAATGATGCAAAATGGGCATACTAAAGGCACCAAAAAAGTTTCAGTCGGATTAAAAAATTCAAAAAAATGAATGACTGAAATCTGAGACAACTGTTCCTATGGATTTCTTACACCCTAGCGCACTTCTGTGCAAAACATAAAAAACATTCGCTGATGTAGTTTACGAGATACAGCCCTTTTATGATGTTACATCCGACTTTCAATAAGAAAACCAAAACAATCCATACAATTTTATCATTTCAAAGAACATGCAATTCGAGAAAATGATGTTTTTTGCCTCATATGACTGTCGAGTATCTCTGGGCCAAGTTTCAGATGGTTTGCTGATGTAGTTCTTGAGAAACAGCCTTTTTTAAATGTTATTTCCGACCTTTTCTAAGAAAATCTATAACATCAATACAATTTCAGCACTTTAAAGAATATGCATTTCGAGATAATTTTGCTATTTGCATCTGATGACTGTTGAGTTTATCTGTGCCAAGCTTAAGAAGGTTTGCTGATCCCGGGCAGACGGCAATAACAAAATTCATGCCATTTCAATAACAAATACTGTTAAAATAACAAAAAGTGTTATGGAATCTTCCTGAAAAATCAATTTTTGCATAAGAGTTTAATAGCAGTTTATGTTATAATAACAAAATTTCTGGAGTTTTTTTTAAAAGGACCAATACACGAAATTTCCAGTTTTTGCTTTTTGGGTGTTTTTGAAAACGCCTTGAGTCAGGGGTATTGAAAAACACCCAAAATGCATAAACTGAAAATTTGGTTTATTGGACCTTTTCAAAAAAAAAAAAAAAAGAACTCCAGATTTGTTATTGAACTGATATTGTTTGAGAGCCAAACCAACTTTGAAATAACATTTTTTGTTATGAAGGAATACCTCCAACTGTTATTGGGATGATCGGATTAGTTGTTAAAATAACCAAAAATAATAACAAAGATTTGTTCGAAGAATAACTAAAAGTGTTATTAGTCTGTTATTACAATAACAATCCAATAACAAAAAAAAAAATCTTAACGACGAATAACAAATTTTGTTATAAATAACAAAAAATGTTATTGGCCTAGTATTTTCAAATATCAAAAAATGTCATTCCCAAGTTATTTCCGTCTGCTCGGGATGTAGATTCTGAGTTACCTGAGCAGACGGAAATAACTTGAGAATAACATTTTGTGATATTTGAAAACTCTAGGCCAATAGCAGACCATTAAAAATTTTTGTTATGATAACATAAACTGTTATTAAACTTTTATACAAAAATGATTTTTGCAAGAATATTCCATAACAATTGTTGTTACAGTATTTGTTATTGAAATTTCATGAATTTTGTTATTACCGTCAGTCCGGGTACAGCCAGTTTAAAATTTTACTATTGATTTCCTCACAAAAAGTCGGAAATAACATTTTAAAATGGATGTAACTCAGAATCTACATCGGCAAACCTTCTGAAACTTGGCCCGGGATACTTGACTTGAGTCATATGAAGCAAAAAACATAATTATCTCGAATTGCATATTCTTTGAAATGCTAAAATTGCATAGATGGTTTGGTTTTCTTATTGAAATTCGGATGTAAAAACTTGTAAAAGGGTTGTATCTCGAAATCTACATCAGCGAATGTTTTTATTTTTTGCACAGAAGTGCACTAGGGTGTAAGGAATCGATGGTTCACCAAAACTCGGAATGCATATTTTCTGAGCCAAAATTAATCTTTTTCAATTTCATCGGTTATTCCTTTCCTTTATCATAGTCCAGACCATGACCAACAAGCTTCAATATAAATTTGACATGTATTGGCTTGGACATTACTTCTGCCTTCTTAAATAAAATATTTCATCGAGATAATTTCGTCGAACGATTTATCGATTAAAACAGATACAACTCGTCTATCCTATACCCGAGCAGGGGTAAATAACACGGGAATACCAAATTTTGGTATTACTTGGGCTAATAACAGCGACCAAAATGTGCCCTTGGTTGCCCAGTAATAGATGGTAAAATACCATGAAATCATACCAAAATCTTGTATGTGTAAGGGCACAACAATACCAAACCATGTTATTCCAAGGGTAAAATAATACCTCAAAATAAAACCATTTCAATACCAAGTTGAGGTCTTCTGGATTTTGAACATTGCTTGAATACCAAAACTTGGTATTGCGATGGTTTTGTTTTTTAGGTATTCCCGCGCCATACATACACATTTTGGTATGATTTCATGGTATTTTGGCAACCAAGAGCACATTTTGGTCGCTGGTATTTGCACAAGAAATACCAAAATTTGGTATTTTCATACCATTTTCAGTGCAACAGTTGCAGGTAGTGAAAAAACGGAATTGATCCATATGCAACAGCCAAATCTACTCACCTGATGATTCCATGTTGTTCTTCGTGATATTCTTCACCACATCGAATGCATTTGTCATTGATGAACGGCCTGTGCTTGAAGTTCTTGAAGATTCTGAAAAATAACAAGATTGAAAAATAAGTGTTATTAAAATGAAACTGGATTGAAATTCACCAAAATTCAATAATCTGTCGATTGACTCGTTTTTCAAAGTATTTGGTTATCCCGACTTAAAGAAATTTCAACGTTTTTTGAAAAAAATATTAGTGAGTATATCACAAAAAAAATCAGCTTTAACATTTTTATGTTTCAAGCCATTTTAGCGCAAAATAATTATCTCGCCAAAATTTTTAAAAAAATTCCATAGTTTCAGAGAAAATTTATGAAACCTTTCAATACCAAAATAATACCAAAATGTGCCATCCTGACTCAAAGAAAGAAAAAGAAAATTTTCCACAATTTCAAGTCATTTCTGTAGGGGGTATATCAAAAATGTTTAAAATCAAGTTTGAAATTTCCGGTTTTCAATGAAAGCATTCGCTTTGGGACATCATTTTAGCGCAAAATTAATTATTTTGTCAAAATTGGTCAAAATTTTCCCATAGTTTCAGAGGAATTTGATAAAATACTGTAATACCAAAAGAATACCAAAATGTGGTGTTCGACCATTGACAAATTCTGCAATTTTGCAATATCAAAACAATACCTTAAATTGGTATGATACCACATTTTGCTCTTGCATAATCCTTAAGACAAATTTTCAAGGGTCCAGGAATACCAAAATTTGGGATTGATACCAGAGAAAGGTATTATTATGCATTTCCCTTGTTATTTACCCATGCTCGGGTAGCTCCGTAATTTGCTATTTTTGGTAATGTCCGTGCCAGCCTCATACCATACTATCCTGCATTTTTCGTCAGTCTTTTGGTAACATTTTAGGCTATTTCCTCAAAAAATTTGAACGTAAAAAAATCGTGACATCACCTTTAAATTTAAGTTTTAGATTTAAAAACCAAAAAATCTCATAGATGTGGCGTGTATTTTTGTTTCAGTGTATTTTTTTCAGAAAGCCCGTCCGTTTTCCTACAAGTTTGTCCTTGACCACTTTTTGATACGACGCAACGGTGTTGAGATACAGTAATTTTTAAATTACAAAATACAAAAATATATAAATACCTTACGCCCTCCGCAAATATTATTTTCGAGTACTATTGGCTTCATATACACAAAAATGGCTTATATAGGCCTAGGATAACATGTCTACAAAGTTTCATCGAAATCGGAGAGGGTCGGGTACAAAAGTACCAGAAATATTCCTGAATTGAGCTGGAATTGCTCTATAAGTTTACCAAAAATATGAAACATTTCAATGAAATATTTCATAGGCGTCCGAAGCACCGGGGAGACAAAGCAGAAATTTATGATTTTGATTTCTTCAAATTCGAGCAAATTTTTATATATTATATCAATTAAGTTGATGTTAACAGCTTAGTTGAGACCTAAAGAATGCCATTCACTGCCATTCAGTGTCCGGAATTTGAAGCAAAAGTGTCCGGATTTCTAATCCGGCTTAATCGGTGTCCGGGATTCGAAGCACAACAAGACATTTTAATTTTCAAATTCTGATCCAAAATTGTTAGAAACGACATATTTTGCATGCATTCTCTTAAAACTGACGGTTTATACTACATCCTGATGATATTTCTACTGTTCCAACTTATTACATGATTTTTTGCCAGCTAAAACAAAAATGATATGCAACTAAGTGTCCGGATTTCGAATCATGACGTTATTTAATTCAATTTAATTAAGCAAGACTCTTTTTTAACCCAGGTGGTATGTATAAGTGTTTTCGCTCATTTTTTACTGCAAGCGATTTTTTTTTGTGAATCAGTTAAATCGTAAGTGAGTTGAAAATCAATATGCATTGTGATATTCATTAAAACTTAAAAAAATATTAACTTATTCTAGAAAAAAAACACGCACCAATAAATTTACAATTTTCTTCCATATATATATTTCATCTATTCTTCTTAACTCTGATATACATCGTTTTACATAGTTCTGGATCTGCTTTTTGTTGGTTGATTTTCTTGGCGACCTTATTTTCCTCCCTTTCTTCTTTTAAATGATTCAATTCCAGAACTTTTCCAGGATTCAGATTCTGCACTGTGCTTCACGTCGTTACTGGAGGATTTTTTCGGGGTTTGTCTTTGCTAGGAATATATCTGTTTCTTTGTGTTTTACAATTTATGATTTTAGTGTTATATAAGTCTATATCAAATCGATTGATTCATTACCTTGAAACGTTCAATTCATGTCGAGTATGTTTTCTTTCTGTTTTTTCCTCAAACATCATTTTCCACTGCAAGCTCACTCACCAGGTTGGTTGGGAAAGAGTGAATTGTGCACACTACAAATTACCGCTATAGTTACAGAGGCTAAGACTACGGCTAGAACTGTGTTTTGGTTCGGGTTTCAGGTTGAGGATTTTTGGGTTGGGATTACACTCGATATTTTTACTTTTTTTTTGCTGTGAGGGGGAAGTCTTATTCCTACCACCAATCACACCGTCTGGCAAATTGATAATGCGCTGTATAATGCATTCTCCATTACACTATAGTTAATTGGGACTTTTTCATCTGATATCGGGGATCGCGCAATTCTCTTATAGACTAGCGTTCGCGAACTGTTGGATATTGGAACTCTTCGGTTTTGCCCTCAATTCTCTGCTTCTTAGCTGGACAATTCATCTGTTCGCTGTCGATAATATCGTGTTTTCGTGACTGTCTGAAGAGTTTTATACATCTTATTCCTTGTTTTGTGATAATTGTTTTTTTGTCTGCAAAATGTAATTAGTACTGAGTTGTATTTTTTCAGTTGGGTCCACGGTGTTATTGCATCTCGTTTTCTTACTTCCATTTTTCGTTTGCCAAGTTGAGAAAATTTATCAATTGGTTTCTTTTTCTATGATATTTTAACAAAATTTTAAACAACTTTAAATAAAAAAAAGATCAAAAGATAACGAAGCATAATTTTCACCACATGGACAGCATCTAGAATTTTGAACTTATTGTCAAAGTAATTCTTAAAATTTTCACAAAAAAATATTTTTCTCTACGTAAAAAGGAGCAATTTTGCAAGATAAGATTATCCATACGAGTTTCCACATAATTTTGCGAGCTTTTCATATAAAATTGGTATGTCGAATATATGTGACTTGAGAATTTCTTTTTTTGTTAAATTTAACTTTTAAAGGCTTGAGCTTGAGTCATAAAGTTCGAAAAATATAGTTTTTGTAAAAAATCGAACATTTCAATGCTTATTTAAAGTCGAAAACAATTAATGTTCAATTTAAAATGAGATAAGTTTTCAATTTATAGAAATTTGTAGGTTTAAGGGAAAAGAACCTTTTTTTAAGAAAAAAATAGAAAGTTTCCTCAGTTTCAAATTTCAACTGATGATATTTCCGATTTCGATTTTTAATGTTAACAAATTAAACTTTGTGAAACTTTCGAAAGTAAGATAAAAGGTCGAAAGACATAAGGTCGAATGGACAAAAGGTCGAAAGGACCAAAGGTCTATTTTATTTGTGGCCAGAATTACATCGTCGCTTGACGTCGCCAATTTTCCTGAAAAAAAACACTTGCTTATCGTTGCTTTACGTATTTTTGCTTTTTTAAATATCAGCAAATCTTTGAAAAAACGGATAAACTTCAAAAAATTATAGAAGTTATATTAAAGAATAAACAGTATTTTCCAAAACTTGTTTGTTGATAACAGACACTTTCACAGAAAAAAATATGCTTGTTGAAGTCAGACAATTTCCCACTATGATTGTTTTTCGACATTCAACCTGTTGTCCATTCGACCTTTTTCCACTTTCAACCTTTTGTCGTTTCGACATTATGTATTTCGATCTTTTATCATTCGACCTTTTGTGCATTCGACCTTTTGTCCGTTCGACCTTCTGTCCACTTTCGACCTGTTTTCCTTTTGACATTATGTCTTTCGATATCGAATTTTGAAAAAAAAAAATAGTTTTCAACAAAAAAAAACTCTTATGAAGTAAAAACGCATCAATTTGAAAATTTGAGTATTTTTTTTAAATACGGTAATATTTGTAAATTTTAGTTTTTTCCTAAAAAAAAAACAATAAAAAAGTGAAAAAGCAAACAAAATCTCGCTTCTTTCGATACCCATATTTGAAACTATTGAAATTTGAGTAGTTTCGATAAAATATGTTTTTTTTGTGAAAATTTTGGAATTTTCCAAAAAAACACAAATAATTTGAAAATGCATAACAAATTTCGCTATATTTGATACCCAGTTTGCAAATTCTGAAAATTTTGGTATTTTCGAAAAATACGGTATTGTGTGAAAAATTTAGTTTTCAACAAAAAAACTCTTTTTAGGTGAAAACGCATACATATTAAAAAATATATAGTATTTTTGAAAAATACGGTAGTTTTTGTAAAGTTAGTTTTTTTATAAAAAAAACTATCAAAAAATGGAAAAGCAAACATATTTCGCTTCGTTTGATACCCATATTTAAAATAATTGAAATTTGAGTAGTTTCGTTAAAATATGTTTTCTTTTGTAAACAAATTTCGCGTCGTTTGATACCAATAATGCAAAATTTGATAATTTTAGTATTTTCTAAAAATACGGTATTTTGTGAAAAATTTAGTTTCAACGATAAAAACTGTAATAAAGCATTAAAAGCTTCGCTTCGTTGGATTTCGAAATATTTTGAAAAAATACGGTATTTTGTAAAAAAATGGGTATTTTTGAAAAAATACGCAATTATATGAAAATTTTAGCAATAAAAAAACTAAAAAAAAGTGTAAATATTTATGTATGTTTTCCAATAATGACTCTTGTAATTTGAAAATGTCCTTGGTAAATTTTAGTATTTTTTTAAAAATATGGTATTTTGTGAAAATTTCAGTTTCCAACAAAAACTCTTATAATTTGAAAATGTCCTACAAACGCATCGTTTGATACCCATTAGCCCGGGTCAAAAAAAAATAAAATTGCTTAAATCAAAAAGTATATGAGATTTCCCGAAAGAGTACTCAAAATGGGGCCTCCAGCCCAAATTTCAGCACATTTGGTTGAAAATTGACTTGCCTTGAGCAGGGACAAGTTTAAATGGGAATTAACCCGTAAAACTTGAGCAATTGGGTACATTGCTCTGTACAAGTCTGTAGTTGAAATTTAACGACTTTTGCATACCATGGGGTCCAAGGGGATGGTCTAGGAAACAATTCTTCTGAAGGGTGCAAGATGATACGAGGCTTCTAATCTTGCCTAGAAGCAGATTCATTCCGGCGTCGCCGAAATATTCATGGTCCCAGCAAAATGTACAGGGATAAATCAAAGCACACTAAGAAGGCTGCCTCAATCAGAGGACGCCACATGTCAATCAGCCACCGCGTGGCAGGAGGGTTTCTCCAATTTTGGCTTTAAAAGTGGTTCTGTCAATGTTATAACATTGTATTTAGTCAGATATTTGTGCAAAAACACTTTATAAACTTCAAATATAATTTTAAACTCCAATTTTCAAATACCCTCCTGCCACGTGGTGGCTGATTGACATGTGGCGTCCTCTGATTGAGGCAGCCTTCTTAGTGTGCTTTGATTTATCCCTGTACATTTGCTGGTACGATGAATATTTCGGCGACGCCGGAATGAATCTGCTTCTAGGCAAGATTAGAGGCCTCGTATCATCTTGCACCCTTCAGAAGAATTGTTTCCCAGACCATCCCCTTGCACCCCATGGTATGCAAAAGTCGTTAAATTTCAACTACAGATTTGTACAGAGCAATGTACCCAATTGCTCAAGTTTTACGGGTTAATTCCCATTTAAACTTGTCCCTGCTCAAGGCAAGCCAATTTTCAACCAAATGTGCTGAAATTTGGGCTGGAGGCCCCATTTTGAGTACTCTTTCGGGCAATCTCATATACTTTTTGATTTAAGCAATTTTATTTTTTTTTGACCCGGGCTAATACCCATATTGCAAATTGGGTAAATTTTAGTTTTTTTTTTAAATATGGATTTTGTGAAAATTTCAGTTTTCAACAAAAAAAAAAAAAAAAAAAAACTGTAATAAAATGAGAAGCATTAAAAATTTCCCTTCGTTGGATACACATATTGCAAATTTTCGTTTCGTTCGATACCCCTAATTAAAATCAATGAAATTTGAGTAGAGTTTGGTATTTTCCAAAAAAGATTCTTATAATTTGAAAATACTGAACAAACGCTTTGTTTATATCCATATTGCCAATTTAGAAAATTTTAATATTTTCTAAAAAATATGATATTTTGTGAAAATTTAGTAGTTTTGGTAAAATATGGTATTTTGTGAAAATTAAGGTATTTTCCAAAAAAGACTCAACAAACTCTTCGTGTGATACCCATATTGAAAATTTTGAAAATTTATTTTTTTTTCTAAAAAATATGGTATTTTGTGAAAATTTTAGTTTTCAACAATAGAAACTGTAATAAATTGAAAAGCATTACAAATTTTGCTTCGTTGGATACCCATATTGCAAATTTTCGTTTGGTTCGAACCTAAAATTAAAATTAATGAAATTTGAGTAGTTTGGATAAAAAAATGGTATTTTGTGAAAATTTTTGTATTTTCCAAAAGAGATTCTAATAATTTAAAAATACTGAACAAACGCTTCGTTTGATACCCATATTGCAAATTTATAAAATTTTAATATTTTCTAAACAAAATTGGTAGTTTGTGAAAATTTAGTATTTTGTGAAAATTTTGGTATTTTCCAAAAAAGACTCTAATAATTTGAAAATGCATAACAAACGCTTCGTTTGATACCCATATTGGAAATTTTGAAAATTATAATATTTTATAAAAAGTATGGTATTTTGTGAAAGTTTAGTAATTTTGATAAAATTTGGTATTTTGTGAAAATTTAGGTATTTCCCATAATAGACTCTAATAATTTGAAAATGCTTAACAAAATTCGCTTCGTTTAAAACCCATATTGCAAATTTGGTAAATTTTAGTATTTTTGAAAAAATATGGAATTTTGTGAAAATTATAGTTTTCAACAATAAAAACTGTCATGAACTGAAAAGCATCCAAAATTTTGCTTCGTTGGATACTTATATTGCAAATTTTGAAAATTATAGTATTTTCGAAAAACTACGGTGTTTTGTAAAAAATTGCGTATTTTCGAAAATTGATAAAATATGGTATTTTGTTAAAATCTAGGTATCTTCAAAAAAAAAAAACAACTCTTATAATTTGAAAATGCATGACAAATTTCGCCATATTAGAAATTTGGTAAATTTCAGAATTTTCGAAAAATATTGTATTTTGTGAAAATTTTAGTTTTAAACAATAAAAACTGTAATAAAGTGAGAAGCCTTAATAATTTCGCTTCGTTGGATACCCATGTTGCTAATTTTGAATGTTTGAGTATTTTCGAAAAAATACGGTATTTTGTAAAAAAATGCGAATTTTCATAAAAATATGATATTTTGTGAAAATTTTAGTAATAAAAAAAACTGTAAAAATGTAAAAAAATCGTTTCTTTTGATGCCTATGTTGCAAATTATGAAAATTTGAGTACTTACGAAAAAAATACGGTATTTTGTGAAATTTTTTGTATTTTTCAACAAAACTGTAAAAATGTGAAAAAGCATACAAAATTTCGTTTCGTTTGATGCCCATATTGCAAATTATGAAAATTTTAGTACTTTCGGAAAAATACGGTATTTTGTGACCAATTTTGATTATTTATACATTGAAACTAAGGTTGGAGCAAATATTTTTAAAAGTTTTTGTCACCCCTCCCCCCATTTTGAAAATCATGGAGATTGTTTTTTCGGATAACCTCTGTTCAGAATTATTTTGAGCATGTTTGGGTTTAATTTTTTTTGAATTTTTGAAAATTTTCGGTGTAAAGAACCGCAAAAAGCTTGTTGTTTCGCTAAAATTTTTGTTTTCGTCAAATCTTACAAATCTTCAAAACTTATGATGACAAAACTACAGAACTGGTGCAAAATGCACTTTAAACCACTTTTTATAGCCAAGTGTTGAAAATAGGGCTTCCCAAGTAACCACAAGCACTAAATTGAAGTATTAATTCAGTACTAAATCAGCACTGGAATGTTTTGAAGTAGTAAATAAGCTTTGCGAGTGCCTCAAAGTACCAAGACTTTGCAGCATTACAACTGGCATTAAATCACCATTTACAACCTTGAAAATGTGCTTCAAAGCAGTTGATGTTTATCAACAAAAAACCCATCCATACGGGAAACATTTCAGCCAGGCACGCTCTTATTGACTTTTATCCTTCTCTCGTTATACCGTTGCAGTAAGCGTGCGGGCTAAGGCGCAATTCCCCCAGTGTTATAACAATTGTTATTCCAATTTTTATATTTTTTGCCATTACACATTTTAGAATGAAGCGTAACATTTCAAAAGGGCAAGTTTCATTAAAATATTAAAAAAAAATCAAAGAAAAGTCGTTTTGAGAAAATATAGATATTAATATAAAGTCAATTTAAATGTAGTATGAATACGGTGTTTGAACAAGATTTTTTATAGAAATTTCTTGAATTGAATTATCGGTAAGGTTTTTTAAAAAATGTTCGTTGAGCACACATCATTTGCTTTTTTATTTAAAAAAAATATGTTGTTGTAAAAAGTCCCAAAATTGCTACGTGATTTTTTAATGGCACCAAATTAATTTAGAGAAAATGAAAATTGTACTCTGAATACCAGTGAATTTTTTTTGGAAAAAACCTGAACAATAACTATTCCCTCAACTAAACCCCAACCCAGGACGCTCCTCCAAACTCAAATCGATTCCAGTCGATCTCTTCTTCTTCCTTCTCAATTGTGTTCCACACTACCAAAAAGAAACAATGTCACCCCCCTCTCACTCCTTAAAGCAACCGCTCCAGATCCTCACTCTCGGCGTCGCTCGTGCCCGTCTCCGTGTCCGTGTACTCGTCGTCCCGCCGGTTCCGCCTGCAGCACGGCAACCGGCCATCGTCCTCGAAGTCGCTCCAGTGCTCGAACTCCTCCTTGTGGTGCTCGAGCAGCATCAGCGACGGGAACAGACTGTCGCAGCCGCTGCAACTGTCAGAAAAAAAAGAAATCAAAAAGAAAGCCGAATTAGTCCAGGGGAAACTTTTTGATGAATAATTTAATGACACAAATGACGGTTTCAATTTAGGTTCGTTTTTATTTCCTTTTTCTGCTTTGCTTTCAGTTTCAGCGATTTATATCCTTTTTTTATTTTAAGCCTGTTTTCTACCTAATGTAATCTGTTCAAACGGATTCGATTGATTTCATCGAGAGGAGAAAAATAAAACGATTCTTTACTTTTCTAACTTTACTAATGCTATCAATAAATGCTGGAAAATGCTGAGTAATCATCCCAGAAGTCGTTTGTTTGAAATATTGTAGAATGTGAGAAAAAATTTACAACTTTCAAATTAAATTTAACAAAATTATATCTAAAAAAAAAAAAATAAAAAACAACATTGCATTTGTTATTTAACAATAATTATTAAGTTCAATTGGGCTTAGGCTATAGCAAATATTTTTCAACAATTTTGTCTCCTCCCCCCTTCAAAAACGGTCCGTAAAATCAGGGGTAGAAAAAACAAAAAATAATTAAACAACTTCAAAAGTTTAATGTGATTTTAAGTAAAATTAGCTGAACACGATTCAAAATACATTCTTCCTGTTTTTACATGTTTGAGATAGCTTTAAAAAAAATTATTGCTGCTTAAACTTTATGGGTACTTTTTCTGCGACCAAACAAACCATTGCACAATATTATTTTTTTACAAAAAGTCAAAGCACAGTACAAGATTAAATAGTATTCAAATGTTATAGAAATATTTTTGAAATATGAATCCTTTTTTAAGACAAAAAAAAACATAAAATTATTTAAAATATCCCGAGCAGACGGAAATAACTTGAGAATAACATTGTTTGTTATTGGATTGTTATTGTTATAACAGACTAATAACATTTTAAGTTATTCTTCGAACAAATCTTTGTTATTCGTTTTTGTTATTTTAACAACTAATCCGAACATCACAATAACAGATGGAGTTATTTTTCCATAACAAAAAATGTTATTCTAAACTTGTTTTGGCTTTCAACCAATATCAGACCAATAACAAATTTTGTTATGATAACATAAACTGTTTCTTCTTGAAAAATCCATTTTTGCATAAGGGTTTCATTATGCAAAAATGGATTTTTCAAGAAGATTCCATAACACTTCCTGTTATTTTAACAGTATTTGTTGTTGAAATGGCATGAATTTTGTTATTACCGTCTGCCCGGGTAGCGTTTCAAAGATTGGAAAAATTTCAAAGAAAGAAAATTCCACACAACAGCCACAAAAATGCAAAAATTTGGAATGTTTGAAACCAAAAAAATATTATTTACACTTTTAATCGTTTAAAAAATAGTTTTTTTTTACACTTTTGGACTTTCGTCAATATAATCTTTTGTTTTTTTTCAATCTTAAGTTTTAATATTTTTTGTTATGGAAGAATACCTCCAACTGTTATTGGGATGATCGGATTAGTTGTTAAAATAACAAAAAATAATAACAAAGATTTGTTCGAAGAATAACTAAAAGTTTTATTAGTCTGTTATTACAATAACAACCCAATAACAAAAAATTCATAATGACGAATAACAAATCTTGTTATAAATAACATAAAATGTTATTGGTCTAGTATTTTCAAATATCAAAAAATGTTATTCCCAAGTTATTACCGTCTGCTCGGGAACACAAAAAAAACTGGGTAATCTAATTTAGCCGGTACCTATTTTTGCCTAAATTATTGAATTATTCATAATTAACCTAACTCTTTCAATGAGATAATAACGATGAGGAAACCCGTCCAGATTTTTTCCAGATTCCAATTTTAGCAGATATCCATACAAAAATGGTTCATAAATATTCGAAAACTTGTATCTTTTGAAGGAATTTTCTGATCAAATCATTTGTAAAGTTGTACTGTTGAGGACTATTCAGATTAAATAGGTTCACGAAAAAATATGTGCTCATTTCAATTTCTTTTTAAAAAAATCCGTATCCCGAGCAGACGGTAATAACAAAATTCATGCCATTTCAATAACAAATACTGTTAAAATAACAGAAAGTGTTATGGAATCTTCTTGAAAAATCCATTTTTGCATAAGGGTTTAATAACAGTTTATGTTATCATAACAAAATTTGTTATTGGTCTGGTATTGGTTGAAAGCCAAAACAACTTTGAAATAACATTTTTTGTTATGGAAGAATAACTCCAACTGTTATTGGGATGATCGGATTAGTTGTTAAAATAACAAAAATTAATAACAAAGATTTGTTCGAAGAATAACTAAAAATGTTATTAGTCTGTTATTACAATAACATTCCAATAATAAAAAAATCATAACAACGAATAACAAATCTTGTTATAAATAACGTAAAATGTTATTGGCCTAGTATTTTCAAATATCAAAAAATGTTATTCCCAAGTTATTTCCGTCTGCTCGGGATGCTTTATTTTTGATTTTTTTTGATAAAATAAAGGAGACAAAAAATCTCTACCTTTGAGAGAGTATGGAGAACAATTTTGCCTCCGTGTTTTATTTTTTGAAATATATGTTCTTTTTCTGTAAAAATAGAAATTTTAGTTTAAAAATCTTATTGACCTAGTTTTTTAAATGAATAAATCTAGTTTGCAATCGAAAATTACTTCACTGAGTTTTTGATTAAGTGCACAGTTTTTAAAATGAAGCAACCTTTAAATTAACTTCAACATTTTTAATTTTTTTTAAGTGTTCAAAGGTGCCAGTTCCTTAAAATATTTGGTTTGAAAAGTTCAGAAAATTTTCAATAAAATTGAATCAAAAAGATTTTTATTTCTCATCCGAACATTCCCACATTTTCTAATTCCAATATCTTAGCAACTAATGGTCCAATTTGCAATGTAGAAAAATGGAAAAAATGTGAAATATTTATGATCTTTTCAAAAAAAATATTTTCGAAATTTTGGAATCAAGATTTATACTTCAAATGGGCTTAATATTTAATTTTTGGACCTTTTAAAATGTTTGTCTTGATTCGGATATTTTTTTATTTTTCATTCCGATCATTAGATTTCACAAATGTTGTGTGAAACACGTGGGGGTTAAAATCTATCTAAAAATCATGTAAATTTAGATAATATCAGCATGAAACCATTTTTCAACATTTTACTGAAAATGGGTTGTGAAGTGCATGATCTACGTTTACAGTTGTTTGCAATGCATTTATATAAAGAGCAGTTCTCTCAGATTTCGGTCATTCGATTTTTTCTTGTATTTTTTAATCAGGCTGAAACTTTTTTGGTGCCTTCGGTATGCCCAAAGAAGCCATTTTGCATCATTAGTTTTTCGATATAATTTTCCATACAAATTTGGCAGCTGTCCATACAAAAATGAAGTATGAACATTCAAAAATCTCTTGATCTTTTGAAGGATTTTTTTTGATCGATATGGTGTTTTCGGCTAAGTTGTAGGTATGATGATATGAACTGCACTGAAAAAAATTATACACGGTAAATTTTTTTTAGTGATTTTTTATTTAACTTTTTGGCACTGAAACCTGATTTGCAAAGAAAAACACTATTTTTTTTATGTTTTAGAGGACTTGATGTCAACAAAATATTTTCTTATATAAATTTTTAAACCAAGACTAATATTTTAAAAGGGCGTAATATTGAATATTTGGCCCTTTTGAAATGTCAGTCTTGATTTAATTTTATTGAAAATATTGTTTTCGAAGAGATCGAAAAATTTCACGAATTTTTAATATTTCAACTTTGTAAATCGGACCATTAGTTGCTGAGATATCGACGTTAGAATATGGTGGATTTTTTGGGTGAGACTTAGAAAACATCAATTTTTCGGGGTTTAAACCTTTGCATGGCAATATCTCAGCAACTAAGGGTCGTATCAACAAAATTAAAAAAAAAACAAAATAAAGAGAATTTTCTCAGCTTATCAAAAATATGTTTTCAAAGGTGGGCAAACATGGGCACTAATTGAAAAAAAAATGAATAACTGAGACTATTTTCAAAAAAGTTACTTAAAAATGACTTAACTTGAAAACGGTGCCTCTTATTAAAATTTTACTGAAGTACATTTTGATTGCAAATTTGATTTTACATCGAAAAATGAAGTTGAAAAATTTTTGCGACCAATATTTCGATTTTTTGAAAAAATCAGTATTGATTAAAAAAATTCATAACTCGGTCAAAGATTTTTTTCACAACCTGGAAATTGCTTAAAAGTTGGCATTTGATGTCCTCTTTTTTTTTGATATGTTATCAAAAAAAAAAAAAAATTAATGTTTTTTTTGCAAATCAATTATAAGTGACAAAAAGTTAAATAAAAAATCACCAATTTTTTTTACCGTGCATCATTTTTTTTCAGTGTAGTCCTTATCCATACCTACAAATTTGCCGAAGACACCAAATCGATCAAAAAAATCCTTCATCTTTCAAAGATTAACAGATTTTTGAATTTTCATATATCATTTTTGTATGAGCAGCTTTCAAATTTGTATGGAAATTTATATGGACAAACTAATGATGCAAAATGGCTTCTTTGGGCATACCAAAGGCACCAAAAAAGTTTCAGTCGGATTAAAAAATACATAAAAAATCGAGTGACTGAAATCTGAGAGAACTGCACATGTGCAAAAGTTCTTCTTTTCTGAACAAAAATAAAATGCCTTCATGAATTTTTAAGCACTTTTTTCCGAATGTTAAAAAGTCCAGAAGAAATCAGACACCCTAACAGACGTTCCCAGCAAAAGGGAAAAAAAACAGAGAAAAAACCAACCAGCCAACGTCTCTCTTATACTTAATTGATGACGCAGCATCGAAATCGGATTTTCCACCTCTTTTTTTTTTTTCTTCTGTTTGGTCGATCCAATCCATTCAGTCGCCTTCTTCTGACGACGTGAGACGGACAGTATTTGCCATGTTAAGCAGTTTTTTTCACTTTTCTTATTCCATTAGCGTTTCAATAAGCTTGTTGTTTTATTTGGACTTCGATTTTAGTCACTCTGGTTTTGAGAGTCTACTGCCTCCAACGACAAGTTGGTTTATTGTAGGGAGAGAAATTTAAGAAAGAAGAAAAAATGATAAGGTTGATGAACTTTTCAAACAGAAGGAAAAATACTGAATATTTATCAGACGCCATAATCAGCTTATGATTTGCTTTGTTCAATTGGAAAAAAAATCTGTTTCGATCGATTGTACCAACGGGATAATCACAATAATAGTAAATGTCATCAGATGATTGCTCTTAAAATATTGTCTTATTCTGTTTGGTTAGAAAAACTCCAAAAATTCTAGTTGGCTCCACCGACTCTCGCTCAACTTCTTTCATTAGAAATACCGAAACAATTTCAGAACTTGGCAGCAAATTCCGCATCCTCAAAACCCATCCAACCACATGCAATTTTGTGGTGAGATTTTTTGCATTTTACCTCCGCAGGTTTCCGCTTTCCCAGCACCTCCTCCCACCTTTTTTGCATGCAGGAAACGCCAGCAAAATGCTAATCCTAAGCCTTTTTTCCTCTTCCCAGAATGTTGCTGTGAGGTGCTGCTGCAGCAGCAGTTGGTACGTGTGGGAGAGCTGAGCTGAGCTGAGCTGTGCTGCTGCCGGGGAAAGCTTTTCCGGCTTGGGCGAGCTTTTGACTGCACATGGTTGGGTGGGCTGCGAAAGAGTGGGATACGGTATTTCCGGAAACATTTCTGTGACTTCCGATAAAATTAAGTAATACCTACGAATTTTGCTTCTAATCGACTTGGTTCAAATTAAGGTTTGCAAAACAAATATAAAGCAGAATAAAAAAAATCAAGCTTAAATAATTAAAATTTAATCGAAATATTTTGTTCTTAAAGAAGTTCCATGGTGTCATGTTTTCAAACAAAAGTGTTGAAGGTAAAAAATAAAAAATAAAAATGCAACGGTTTGTGTAATATTAAGTTTAATCTAATCTAATCGAACACAAACGCAGCCAGTCCGATGAAAGCATGATAGAATGTCTTGTGATGAGATTACGCTCCATCCAAGAAATCCCGAAAATGAATGGCAAACATTAAAACGGCCAGTCCTATTGCGTTGTGTTTACTGTAGATACGAACGAATCACACTTTCACAGAATCTACAGGGGAGGAAGGATGCGTGGACATACCGTACCAAACGCTCCTGTTTTCAGTTTTATATGTGTTTAGTAGGATGTGTTTAGTGTTATTACTTAACAAATTAAATATAATAGTGCAATCATTTATTCATTTAATATACTTTCCTCCACCTAATCCAATATTAATTTTGAAATCTGATTTTTTTTATAGTATTGTATTTAATTAAGTTAAAATATTTCATGGCATAAGAATTTAAGCAAAAGTTAAGTCCTAAAAGTTCATCATTATATCGTTTTTTATAATGCTTAAATTACCATAATTCAGTACTGAAATCTTCACTAAAATCCGTATTAATTACTTCACGTTTTCAACAGAAGTACATTGTAAGTTTTGTAGCAACACAAGTGCTAGTACCCAAGCAACACACTTTGTCAGATAAACGTATTTCCTAACTGGTTGTATAACCAATTTGCCTCGTTATCACAACTTGTTCTACAACTTCTGTGAACTGGAAAAAGCGCACTTTTTTTTGTTGTATAACTTGCCAGAAAAGAAAGTTATCAGAGTAAGTTGTACAAATGTATTTGACAACACTGTGCTATCTAACAAGAGATTCAACGAAAAAAGGGGGCGTGGTTTACTGTCAAATCAAAGCGCACACTGGAAAGGAAAGTTAGATAGAAAACAGCTGTCTAACCGTCGACTAACTTACATGTAAACAAACGTTTCCTATTAGAATTTCAATCAACCACGAAGCTAATGAAAAAAGTACGCTTGTTTCTGCAAGATTTATTTAAAATAATTCGAAATTGAATTAAAATAAAAAAAGAAAAAATAATCATGGCGCGCATGTGATTGGGGTGAAATTTCTGCATGGCGAACTTTTAGATTTTCCTTTTTTGATGAACTTCCTCTTTCCCAAGATTCGATCCGACGACTTCGACGACTTGTTGTTATCTCCACGGCAGGTCCAGGCGCTCTTCCGCATTGCTCCACGGGGCTTCATAGTAAATAAGCTGACCTAATCGTCAATAAGAAGGTTGCTGTCTGTTTTGTTAGCTAAAGAACGAAGGCTGTTATTGGAATTGAAGTTATATAAGTTTGTTTCAAGGCAGTTTTTATAACTCCATTGTATAACTTTGTTATAACAAACCGTTTCAACTGTCATTTCGATTACCGTACCACGGAGTAATATTGAAAATCGGTTTGATTTTGATTTGTCGTTTTCTCTATCATAAACTCTATAAGCTGATAATTTTTGTAGCTTTTACCAGCGATATGTTCACAAATTAATCGGTCAACAATCGAAACTATTGTAATCTTCAATGAACTCTAAATTCCTCATGTACAAATTTACACCACCTTACAACACGCAATGTCAAGTTGAATATGTATGTTGAGCATCAGTTATATAATCTATTCTCCGATAACATTTGTGTAACAAAGCGAGAAAACCTAAAGTTATTTATAGAATGGTTGGCCACGTCCATTTTGCAGAAGATGCCGTCACATGACAATGTTGGATAAGCAGTGAAACAAACAGTGCAATATTGTTTTTATTCAACAAACTGTTTTCGAGTCAAACATTGAGGGAACAGCATCTTGGCATATCAGCACTTGGACGTTCAATTACAGCTCATAAAAAGTGTTTTCGAGTGAAATAAAGTGATAAATAGCTTAATAGGAAGTGAGCAAGTAAGTTTCTATCAAAAGTGTTCCAAAATAAATTGTTTTAATAGTGAAAATCAGCAAATTGGATGGAGTTAGGAGCGAGTGCATATTCCCTATGTTGTGTGTAAAAGTTGGAAAAGAGTAAAGTTGACTGTGTTTTAACACTTGTATGGCACACGTCTCATGAGTTACATAAGTCAGTTATACAAGTAGTGAAACAAACTGATATGTAACTAACGTTGACATTTTTTCTCGTATGTTGATCCAAAACAGCTGTCTAACTATTATTCAACAGTCGACAAGTTATGAGTGCTACTTGGGTAAATTGAATAAAATTGTATTTTGCGATGATTATTTTGAACAGACAAATAAAATAAAGTATCGATGCAAAATAAAGATTTCTTTTTTGCTTATAAAAAAATATAAATTAATTTGACATCATTTTGATCTTGTTTAAAACTCAAACCTTCACAAATTATTTTCTAAAATTTCACGTTATTTTAATATCATGATTTACAGTTAAATATTTTTCTAATCTAAATCAGTGGCTCTCATTTTTGTTGACTTCGTTGTTGCATTTTGATTTTTGTTTTGGCTACTAGTGCCTACTCGGAGAGACCGTGAACAGAAGTTTTAACAATCAATTTTACTTTCTTAAATTTTAACAAAAACGTACTTGTTACTGCTAATTTTCAGTTAAAATAACCAAAAATCAGTATTAATTTAATAACATGTTTGTTAAAAATGCAAAAGGCAAAAAGCTAACAGATTTCCCGAACTCGAATGAACGTGCAAGACTGTTAGCTTTGGTTTTGGGATAATTACATTTATTTACGTTAATTTTTTCAGTTTATGGCTGAAAATATAGAATTTTGTAATAAATGACTAATAAATTTCGTATGCCTACTTGCAGCAAACGGTTCACTTTGTGAAAATTCTGTGTCCAACCACAAGAAAAATAACTAAGCCTGAGACCGTTGTAATTGATGATGACTTCCCGGGCATTCGGTAATAACAAAATTCGTGCCGTTCCAATAACAAATACAGTCATGCCCCGGTTTTGATTCGTTCAGCTGCCTCGGTTAAGCACGGTCCAGTGCATAACTGAAGCACAGAGCTTATGGGATTTTGGCTATATGGGAGACATTGGCTATAATCGTATGAAAAATCATGCAAACATCAAAAAATTATAGTGTTTTGGAATCGAGATGATGTCAGCTATCCATTAAAATTATAATTTCATGAAAATTTTCACAAAAATACGTATTTTTCCTGTATTTTGAAAATGCAATGGTTCTCGAAAAAATACTCAAAATTATTGTTATTGCAATATGGGTATCAAATGCCTGGAATTTTTTCAGACATTTCAAATGTCAAATAATAAAATAAAATTCAAAAAATTTACAAAACTACGTATTTTTGAAAAAAAATACTCAAAATTATCGTTTTTACAATATGGGTATCAAACGAACGGGATTTTTCATACATTTCGAATGTAATAACAACATTTTTTGAAAATACTCAAAATTTTCACAAAACTACGTATTTTCTAAAAAATACTCAAAATTTCCGTTTTTACAATATGGGTATCAAACGATCAGGATTTTTTCATAATTTTCTAATAAAATAACAACAGTTTTCGAAAATACTCAAAAAAATGAGTATTTTTTCGAAAATACGTAGTTTTGTGAAAATTTTAATATTATCACATATTTGCATTATGTTTTTTGAAATGTGTAATTTTGAGTATTTTTTTTTTCGAAAATAGTAGTTTTGTAAAAAAATTTGAGTATTTTCAAAAATATTGTTATTACATTCTAAATGTATAAAAAACCCCTATCGAGGTTTTGTGAAAAGTTTTAGTATTTCCAAAAAAATGTGGTTATTGCTTTGAAAATGTATGAAACAATCCTGATCGTTTGATACCCATAAAACACTGAAATTTTGAGTATTTTTTTTCTAAAAAACATAGTTTTGTGAAAATTTTGAGTGTTTTCAAAATAAGTTGTTATTACATTTGATATGTATGAAAAAATCCCTATCGTTTGATACCCATATTTTAAAAATTGAAATTTTGAGCATTATTTTCAAAAATATGTAGTTTTGTGAAAATTTTGAGTATTTTCAAAAAATAATGATTTAACATTCGAAATGTATGAAAAAAAATCTTTTGATACCCATATTGCAATAACAATATATTTTTGGTTTCTTTAGAGAAAAAAAATGCATTTCAAAATACAGGAAAAATACATATTTCTGTGAAAATTTTCATGAAATTATAATTTTAATGGATAGCTGACATCATCCCGATTCCAAAACACTATAATTTTTCGATGTTTGCATGATTTTTTATACACGACTGTACTGTGGAATATTCTTGCAAAATCAATCTTTGCATAAGGTTTTAATAACAGTTAATGTTATCATAACAAAATTTGTTATTGGTCTGCTATTGGTTGTAAGCCAAACAACTTTGGAATAACATTTTTTGTTATGGAAGAATACCTCCATCTGTTATTGGGATGATCGGATTAGTTGTTAAAATAACAAAAAAGAATAACAAAGTTGTGTTCGAAGAATAACAAAAAATGTTATTAATCTGTTATTACAATAACAATCCATTAACAAAAAAAATATCATAACGTCGAATAACAAATCTTGTTATAAATAACATAAAATGTTATTGGCATAGTATTTTCAAATATCAAAAAATGTTATTCCCAAGTTATTTCCGTCTGCTTGGGTTATCGGATAGTTTCACAGAGATGGAAAGTTTACAAATAACGGCTTAAAACTTGTCAAAAATTTTGCTCGGAATTTTTTTCTTTCGATAAATTAAACATCTTTGGTTCAAATAAATATGTTATATACTTTTTTATTATTTTTGTAGATTCATGCAACGTTATTATTTAAACCATTAATCAAACTTTACATGTTTTATAACAACAGTTAAAAAAAGTTTTTTACCTTATGCTTTTGAACAGTAATGTAATTACCTCAGCCAAAAAAAAAATTATAATTTTAAAATGAAAAATTTTGTTCTAAATGAAAAAATGACCCTCCTAGGTCAATGTAGATTAGAATAGTACACAGAAAAAAAAAACAATTCTCGAAACCATGAAGTCTGTTCACGATTATGAGAACCACGAAGGAATATATTCACGTTTATGGTGCAAATGCACCATACTCATGAATAAATTCCTTCGTAGATCTCACATTCGTGAACTTAATTCACGATTACGGGAATTGATTTTTTTCTGTGTAGGGGAAATTCTCGTATGTTTGGTAGGTTAAGCACTCGCTCCTAACTCCATCCAATTTGCTGATTTCACTATTTAAACAACTAATTTTGCAAAACTTTTGATAGAAACTTGTTTGCTCACTTCTTATTGAGCTATTTATCACTCGGTTTCAGATGGAAACGCTTTTAATTAGCTGTAATTGAATGTCAAAGTTGTGAACTGCCAACATAAGAGGCACGCTGGAATTAGATGCTGTTCCCCTACATTAAATTTCCCATAAAATGACATGTTCCAAAAAATTTTACAGTCGAGTAACGGAAAATGGGAGAATTTTTAAAACTTTTTTAGTGTTTTTTTCGATGAAAAATACGTTTTTTCGGAATTCTGAGTACGCCATCAAATTGGGCGTCTAATTTTACATAAAAGTCCCTTTGACACCAAATTTCTATCTCATCACCGTTTCAGGCTGCAAATTGTTGAAAAACACCTCTCTTTTCGCATGTTCAAAAATGGAAAGGGTCGTACCGCCCCTCCGTCACGAGATATCAAAAAAACAGACCTCGGTTTCGTGATCAGGGACAAAAGTTACCCCTTAGGACAAAGTTTCACGCAAATCGAAGAGGGGTCGGGGCAACTTTTCCCGATTTCGTGTGAGTTGGTAGAGAATTACCCACATATTATTAACAGAAAATGAGTTAATGAAAAATGTTACCAAATAAATCTAAAAAATAAATATCATTTTGACATTATTATTTACATCTTTTCGAAAAATTCTCATAATGAAATGGGGGTAGAAAATAGTTTTTTCTTCAATGTGAATTTGTGATGACCATGCAAACTAATCAGATTATAAAAAAAACTCATGTTTCTAAAACTTATAATTATGTTGAAAATTTTGATTTCAAATATCAATTTTAATAATATTGAAGCAAACATTTTTCCAAAATTCTCATGACATTATTACAAATATATTACAAATAAAATATCTAAAATTTCATTCAAATATTTTAGTTTAAAAAACATCCACGTCTATTTGTGCACCAAAACAACCCTTCCCGGACAGACGGTAATAACAAAATTCATGCTATTTCTATAACACATTCTGTTAAAATAACAGAAAGTGTTATGGAATCTTCTTGAAAAATCAATTTTTCATAAGAGTTTAATAACAAATTATGTTACGATAACGAAATTTGTTATTGGTCTGATACTGGTTGAAAGCCAAAACAACTCGGGAATAACATTTTTTGTTATGGAAGAACACCGCCAACTGTTATTGGGATGATCGGATTAGTTGTTAAAATAACAAAAAATAATAACAAAGATTTGTTCGAAGAATAACTAAAAGTGTTATTAGCCTGTTATTACAATAACAATCCAATAACAAAAAAATCATATTGACGAATAACAAATCTTGTTATAAATAACATAAAATGTTATTGGCATAGTATTTTTGAATATCAAAAAATGTTATTCCCAAGTTTTTTCCGTCTGCTCGGGTTTGCCCACCAAAAAAATCTAGGCCACCTCTCGAAATGCAACCCGTGCGCGCGAGCCCGAAATTGAAATCGCAAGAAGGTTACTGCATTCCCGATGCAATTCTGGATTTTGCGGAGCAAGACAAAAAAAAATGCATGCAAATTTACGACTCTCACGAACCAAGGTGGAAAAATGGATTCCGTTCGGTTGGCCTGGTTTCACACCGCACACCTGATGTCGTGGAATCGCGAAATTATGGCTAAACTGGGGGGTGATAAATTTTGGGAGCTTTTCGAGGAGAACGGTTTGGATATCAGTTTTTTGGATATCAGTTATTGGTTGGCTGGATGGTTTGAAAAATGTTGCGTCCTAATTGGATTTTGGAAGATCGATGTTTGTGGCAATCTTAACCTTTGCTGGTTTGATTGGATAGGATTGAGGTAGGATGTCAACAGGAAGAAGATTTTCTTCCTGGTGAATAAGTACAAGGGCAGCCATTAGCAATTAATTGAACAAAGTTATCCTAACCAGAATCAGTAATTACAACAAGGTTTCATGTTTCAGATTGCAACAAACCTTGCAGTTGCTTTGTCTGATGTATTTTGCTCAATCTAAATTTGTGCTATTGTATTAAGGGTTGGTCCAATTAAAATTTGGAACAAAATTAAATAGTTTTCATGAAAACATTACATTTAGTTCAAATTTCACGAAGCTCAATCTTTACATAAAATTGCTACACATATAAACTAAGATCTGCTCGGGAAAGAGCTATTTCCACCTAGAAGATCCAGCCTGGCCATAAGCAGATTACAGCTGGCTCGTTTCTCGATAGGGTAAATGAATTTGCCTGGTTGAGGGCTTCTGGTTGAAGCCTTCAGGTTGGTTTACCCCGGCCCAGTCAGCCCAGTCCACAGAGGTATTTATTGTTCAGAATTATTCCGAGAATTGTGTTTCATGTCGAAGCATTGTGTGTGATCAATGTGTAGCTTTATTGGCGAGCTTTTAGAGAAAGAACGTTCAAGCATCTTTAAGGCATGATTGTGTTTGCTCAAGAAAGATAACACGTCTGCTTGTTCTATCTTTGGGGTATTTGAGCTGTTAAAATGTAAATCAGGAATTCATTATTTGCCAAGTAAATCATTATGATGATTCTAACAAAACCCATTCACATTTCAATTTTATTTTACATTTAACAGTAATTTTGACAATTTCACTAAGAAAAAGAAAATTTAAACAAAATAAAATTCACTAAAAACACATCTCTTCAACCTTTGAAATAGCATCTTGAACCATAGAATTGCCACAGAACGAAACTGTTTTCGGCGGATTTCGTACCCACGGCAGCGCAATGTTATGTAAGTTATGAAATTATTGCCAAGGTTACCAAGGAGCGCGCGAGCTTGTGCGTTGGTATGCTTGTGGTTGTGTGTTATGAAAAGCTCCCGGCTGTCATCATCTGGCACGCGCGCGGAAAGCTTCTTAGTGCAAGGCTTGCTGGGGTTAGCAAATTTGACGTGGGTTGTCATTTGGGGGTATTTTACAGGGACTGTTTTATTCTTGTAAGTTAACTTACAATTAATTGTTCAAAATATCACATTGTTATCATATTAAAATAGATTGTTTTTAACCCTCTACTGCCCAATTTTTTTTTTCGAAGATTTTTATTTTTCCCGTATTCAGGAGGTCACTTTGAGCAACTTTTGTGTCTACTAAAAACTTTTCTTCTGTTTTTAAAAATGCTTTTTTTTCAGCCATATTGACATCTTTTTGCATGTTTATCACATTTTTTACTCTAGAACCATTCTCAATTAAATGGTTTAAAAATGCTTAAAGTCATAGTCTGAGACAATACAAAAATTACTGCATATTTATTTTTACTTAGGCTGGTACAAATATTTTTAAAAGTTTTTGTCACCCCCCCCTTCAAAATTGGCCCGAAAAATCAGGGGGCAAAAAAAATATTTTTACAATAAACTTCAAAATTTCAATGAAAATTCAAGTGCAACCAGCTGAAATCAAATTAAAATACATTCTCCTGCGTTTAAAATCATTTTTAGCATGTTTGGGTTTGTTAAAAAATCTTAAGATTTTTTGAAAATTTTCGATGCAAAATCTTTTTTTTCGATACAATTTTTGTTTTTGTCAGATCTTAGATTTTTTGAAAACTAATGATTGCAAAACAACTGAACTAGTGTAAAATGCATTTTAAAACACTTTTTTCATTGAAATGTGAAGACTATGGCTTGTTATTAAATTTTTTATATTTTTTTATTTTTTTGCCCCCCCCCCTTGACCATGGCCAGGGCCGAGGGACAAAAACTTTTTTAAATATTTGCATCGGCCTTATAATAAAAAAATATTAGTGGAAAAAACAGCCAAAGTTGACCCCAGAAAAAAACACATTTTTCAAACCATTGGTTAAAACACATTAAACAAATTTTACTTCCAACCCTAGAATTTTCTTAAATTTCAAGATTTCTTTTTTCCAATGCTTATTAAATAGCGCAAATTGATTGGAAACTGAAGCCCGCTTAGAGGATTGGGTTAATTTATAAAATAAATTATGAGGTAAATTAAAAAAAATATATTTTGGGTATTTGTAATGTTAAGCAATGTATTTAACAAAAAATAATTAATTTCAAACAGTCTCTCACATCTGTTTTTCATTTGAATGTTTTTTTTTTCAAAACGAATACATGCTAAACGTTGTTTTAAAACTTTTTGCATAATTTTTCATTGGCAAAAACAGTTCAGTATGAAGAACGAACATTATAAGAATTTCAAAAGCTACATAAGGTGTTAATGTTCACGATATAAATATTAGAGTATTTAAAAAAAAAAACTGTTATTCGCAAAAAAATAAATTTTCCTAAATCGTTATCAAAACTCGCGTTGTTCGATATGAAAATTAGAATATTTTCGAAAAAAATATTTCAATTTCTATTATGTTTTGTATATTTCACACAACAATGGAATGTTGTGTAAATCATTACCAAATTTCAGTAATATGGGTATCAAATGAATGTTTTTGCAGTCAACATTTATCAAAAAAGCAAAATATAGCGAATTTTCTCAGCTTTTCAAAAAATTTTTTCGAGGGTGGGCAAACATGAGCACTAATTTCTAAAAATAAATAACTTCAAAAAAAGTTACCTAAAAAATGATTGCCAATTCGATTTCACATAAAAAAATAAAGTTGAAAATTTTTTGCTAACTCGGTCAAAGATTTTTTGCCTAATCTGAAAATTTCTGAAAAGATGGCATTTGATGTCCCCTAAAACAAATCAGAAAATGAAAAAAAAAATATTTTTTTTTGCAAATCAAGTTTTAGTGACAAAAAGTAAAATTAAAAATCATCAAACAAAATTTTACCGTGTATCATTTTTTTTTCAGTGTAGTCCATATCCATACCTACAACTTTGCCGAAGACACCAAATCGATCAAAAAATTCTTTCAAAAGATACAGATTTTTGAATTTTCATACATCATTTTTGTATGGACAGCTGCCATATTTGTATGGAAAAGTAAAAAACTGGAATTTTGAGTATTTTTTCAAAAATATGTAGTTTTGATCAAATTTTGAGTATTTTTCAAAATTTCTGTTATTATTTTCGAAATGTATCAAAAAATCACGATCATTTGATACCCATATTGTAAATGACTGAAATGTTGAGTACTTTTTAAAAAACGATTTTTTTGAATCTATTTTTTTTGAATCCATTTTTTTAAAATTATTTTCGAAATGTTTGAAAAATCCCGATTATTTGATGTAATAAAAATTATTTTGAATATATTTTTGAGAAACATAGCTTTTTCAAAACACAGGAAAAATATGTATTTTTGTAAAAAAAATCATGTAACTATAACTGCAATGGATAGCTGACAACATCTCGATTCTAAAACACTATATTTTTTAAAAGTTTGGAAGGTATTTCATAGAATTATAGCCAATGTCTCCCATATTTCCAACATCCCATAAATTCTTCAAAAATCTATAGAAATTTTGAAAATTTTCGATGTTGAATTTGAATTTTGTTTTACCCAAATCTTCCATTTTTTGAAAACTAATTATTGCAAAACAACTGAACTAGTTTAAAATGCATTTTAAAACCGTTGTATTATTCAAATGTTTAGACTATGGCTTGTTATTCAAATTTTCATATCTTTTTTTTTACATCGACCTCGACCTCAGCCAGAGTCGAGGGACAAAAACTTTGAAAATTATTTGTATCAGCCTTATGGAAATAAAGTAAATTACAGTATTTTCCAAATAATTTGTGAAAATATACAATTATACACTAAAAACTCAAGTGTTGTGAAAATTTCATTCCAAGTTTCAAAAATTAGTGTATTTGCAAAAGAAAAAAAAACGGAAATTTCTGAAAATTTTAGTATTTTACGCTTAAATAACGAAATCTGTGCAAATTTTAGTATTTTACACTCAAATACAGAAATTTGTGAAAATGACAGTATTTAACATTCAAAACTCATGTGTTGTGAAAATATTTGCCCAATTTTGCGTCGTTTGATACTCAAATTATGAAAATTTTAATATTTTCCAAAAAATACAGTAAATTGTGGAAACTGTACTGTAAGCAAAATATATAAAAAATAAAATGTGTGTATTTGAAAAAAAAATCTCCCTGTGAAATTTTAGTAATTTACATCAAAAAAGTGCTGGTGGGTTTGTTACACATGACCTATATGACAAAGACATTTGTACAAAGCTCTTATTATTTCTAGTGTTTTTTTAAGAAAGGGTACATTTTTTGCTTTTTATGTGCTTTTGAAACCGCCTTGAGTCAGGTGTATCAAAAATACTCAAAAAGCAAACATTCAAAATTTTGTTTGTCAAACCTTTTTTTTCATTCAATTAAATCTATTAAACAGTAGTTTGAAATGTTTTTTTTTATATCCCGAGCAGACGGTAATAACTTTGGAATAATATTTTTTGATATTTGAAAATACTAGGCCAATAATTTTTTTTTTGTTATTTATAACAAGATTTGTTATGCGTCGTTATGATTTTTTTGTTATTCGATTGTTATTGTAATAACAGACTAATAACATTTTTAGTTATTCTTCGAACAAATCTTTGTTATTATTTTTTGTTATTTTAACAACTAATCCGATCATGCCAACAACAGTTGGTGTTATTCTTCCATAACAAAAAATGTTATTCTCAAGTTGTTTTGGCTTGCAATCAAAATCAGACCAATAACAAATTTTGTTATGATAACATAAACCGTTATTCAACTCTTATACAAAAATTGATTTTTCAAGAAGAATCCATAACACTTTTTGTTATTTTATCAGTATTTGTTATTGAAATGGTATGAATTTTGTTATTACCGTCTGCCCGGGAAATTGAGCAGTTCTGTTCCCCTAGCGTTAAATGGAAAATAAAATGTCTTCTTTTTTTGTGAATTAGGAAAAAATATAAAAATATCCTGAATCAATGCAGTCTTTCAAATCAAAAAAATATTCATGTTTGATAGAATGGAAAAGAATCACAAGAAAGCTGAAAGAAGAACTAATTGTCAAGAAAGAATGAAAAAAGCTAACAGAAATGAAAAAAAGCTAACAGAAATAAATAATTATCGCTTCTTATTGAAGAAAGTTACAGGTTGTGCTTTATGGCTGGACATCATTTCCATTTCCATAATTATTACATTTTTTCTACTTTCGGCCTTTTGATCACATGTTGTTTATTAAAAATGCCGAGAAAATGTATTTTCAAAACTTGGGAAAACTCACAGAATTAAGTAGAACAACCGAACTCATACTCAATAATAATAAATAAATCTTAATGATGATCTGTAAAACCATACAGAAATCGTTTGTAATAATTTCAAAAATCTTTTGCATTGATATTTCTTCTTCTGCTTCTGCTGAAAAATCGAAAGGGCAAATGTGCTATTGAAAAAAAATTAGAATTTTCCTAAACTGTAAAAAAATATTTGCGTATGTATTTTTTATACCTCCAATTCGAAAGATTTTTCATCATTTTAAATTTAAATGTTAAATCATAGTTTATTTAACATTTTTGCAAATTTCTCAGGATTATTTTTTCCTAAGTTTTAAAAAACCTCTAACTTGTTTTTTTTTTGTTATTGTTAAGATTAACATTGAAAGTTCAGTTAATTTTTAACTCATTTATCAAGATAATTAACTTAACTGTTTTTCCCAAAAATCTCCCTACACAACCACCGTTCATGACTCTTCCCATCCCTTACAACAGAGAAAAATCTTTCCGGAAAAATCCACCCCGTCCCCGGAAAATCGCGCTCACGCGGGACAAAAAGGGTAACACAGTAGCATGCTAATATCTTTCCACCATCGTGTCAGCAGCCAAAAAAAAAAAGACTCCGTTTTTTCGTCCTCTTAGTTGTGGATCTCCGAGGAACTCCAACGTGGAAGAAGACAAAAAAAGAACTCTGACTTTGTGGCACTCCACAAAAGTCAGTCTGCACGCCTAGGTGTGCTTTCCTTGGGAAGAGGGGGGAGGAAAAATCGCGCATAATATCACGAATTTTCTTCTGCGAAGAACTTTAAGGAGGTGGGAAATTTTGTTGGGGACAGTCAGACTTTGAAGATTTAAAAGTTGGATTTTTGAAAAAAATTAAAAGCTTAATTTTGTGAAATTATTTAAAATATTTTAACTTAATTAAAATTTTTGACCTTAAATAATCCCATTTGCTCCCACTATCCACTGCAAGAGCGTGAGAAAATGGTTCGCAGAAGTCATCTTCTCCAGGATATCATCGGAGCAGGTTTTTTTTAAACTCCTTCTACCCCCGTCAGTCTCGTGATGCACCAAACCAAGAAGATGGGTTTGTGAAATTGAAATACTTTGGGAACTATTTTCATTACGCAGCCCCGGCAGAGAGAGAAGCATCGCTGAGTTACGTGTCACATAAGATTTCATGATATTGGAGGTGTGCTGAAGTGAAAAAGTGATTAAAAAATGGTGGAGAGAGGGAAAAGCTTACGTGGGATCACGTTCTGAGGGTTGGAATTTGTTGAGTGCAGGTGATTTGCAGAAAATTAGTAAGCTTCTTTACAGTGGATTATAAAATGAGTTGCAAAATGATTAACTTCTCAGCATATCAAACACATTTGTTTAACAGGAACTTTCAAGCTGAAAAAATATAAAGAGTGCTGAAAACATCAAATTTTGCAACCTAATGAAGAAATAAACACTTTTACAAACTACCAATTTTATAAAACATATCATTTATTTAAAAAAATGCAAATATATTAAATTTTAAAAAGTGAAAAGTTCAAGTAATTTGTTAGTTAACAGTAACGAGAGATTGTGATAATAAATTTCCTCAAAATGGTTTTTACATAACAAATCAGGCAATTACAAATAATTTTAGTGTACACAGTAAAAAAGTTTTATTTTTGAAGTTTGAAAATTTTCTGGCTGAATAATTCTACTTTTTTGAATAATTTTACCTTAGTTTATGCGTAACATCATAATTTATCAGCTCTTCCATTTGAATTCAAAATCAAAGTTAACTAAGACAAAACAATCATGCAAAAATTGACATAAAAAATGCAGTTTGCTTTAACAAGATTGCACTTCTATTTGCCTTTGATTTCGAGTTTTTTTTAAATTTCAAATAATTTTAAACGATTTTTTGAACTTTTTGAAGGGAAGACAGACACTTTGTTAAAAACTGTATGTACCTTATATGACCTAATTTTTTTAATCACTCAAATAAGGCTAAAAAAAAAACAATTTAAAGTTTTTGTTAACTTTCTACAATCTAACCTCGCCTCTAGGCTTCGATCTAAAAATTCGCCAAAAATCAATTTTCAACAAATTTTTGATCTTTCAAGTGTTGGAAAGAAGAACCCTAAAAATTTAAGAAAATTTTAGGGTTTGAACTTATTTTTGTGGCTTTGCCAATGTTTTCAAAAATGTCATTTTTTCAGGGGTCAATTTTGTATGCAGTAATTTGTGTAGTGTCCCAGAGAACTTAAATATTAATGGTATGTTTATATAGCAGAAAATGTGAAAAAACCAGCAAAAAAAAAAAAAAATAAGTTATTGATAAAATTTGAAAAAAAAAAAAAATGATAATCAAAAGGTTATGATAAGAGGTGGTCGAATAGGCCAAATACTATCAAAAACAAACATAAAATAAACAAGATAAATGCAAATCAAAATACTAAAAATGAACAAGAAAAATAACAAACAAAAGAAGTAAAGTAAATAATTTGGGCAATAGCGGGTTAAGGGAGGCCAAAAGGTGCTATTTAGTAAAGTTTAGTTTCAGGAATTTAGTGAAAATTCATATTTTTGTTTCAATAACCCGAGCAGACGGAAATAACTTGGGAATAACATTTTTTGATATTTGAAAATACTAGGCCAATAACATTTTACGTTATTTATAACAAGATTTGTTATTCGTCGTTATGATTTTTTTGTTATTGGAATGTTATTGTAATAACAAACTAATAACATTTTTAGTTATTTTCGAACAAATCTTTGTTATTAACAACTAATACGATCATCCCAATAACAGTTGGAGTTATTCTTCCATAACAAAAAATGTTATTCCAAAGTTGTTTTGGTTTTTATAACAAATAACAAATTTTGTTATGATAACATAAACCGTTATTAAACCATTATGCAGAAATGGATTTTTCAGGAAGATTCCATAACACTTTTTGTTATTTTAACAGAATTTGTTATTGAAATGGCATGAATTTTGTTATTACCGTCTGCCCGGGAATATTTGAAAGTTTGGAGTATTTAGGGGATGAGGCTGAAAAGAATGTGAAATTAAACTATCATTGGCCTAATCATGTCTTGAAATGCTCTAAAAACAAACGACGCAAAATTTTGAAATGATTTTTCCGCGTAAAACACTCACTTTTACAAAATACTTAACAGAAACCATACACTTAAAAAAAACTCTTTTTTTCTAATTTGGGATTTCTCAATGTTGGAATTTTTACTCATTTCCATTAATTTTTTTTTTAAATGTTGAAACTATGATTATGTGCAAATCATTGTGAACATTTTGAATGCTGTTTTCCATATAAAATGTTCTGTCAAAAAAAATCGTCGCGTAATAAAATCACTCTCACAAAATACTGAATATTATCAGAAACTATATTTTTTGAAATAATCATATTTTCAATTTTTTTTTTTTGGAATTGTGTGTGATTTAATTTTCAAAACTTTGATTTTTTTTACTCAAATTTAATAAAATTTCAATATTTGTTTCAATGTCAACATTTTGATAGCTTTTTGTGGATTTTGAACTCAATTTTTATGACATGTTGAAATTTTTATCAATTTTACATAGGATTTCACAGAATTCTAGTTTATTAAAAAGATTGTTCAATTTTTGTTTTTGTTTATATTTTTATAAAATATCTTATTTTCATGAAAATACTCCATATTTTAAAATAATTTTCAGTAATTTGATCGTTTGAAATATAAATTGAAGTGTTAGCACTATTTCAGTTTATTTTAAAATGATATTCACAAAATATCATTCCAAAACTGTTATTTTTTCAATCTTGTGTTTTTGAAAATGTAAAAAATGTGATGATTTGAAACTTCAAGCGACGTGGATTTTTTTTTCGTCCTTTACTTTTGAGTATTTCAAATCTTAATATTATAAATAAAAAAAAAATCAAAAATTGTAACTAAATTTTTATTTCAAAATTATTGAATTTTGTAAAAAAAATATGCCAAAACTATGTTGTTGTAATTATTTATTCCAAAACTTCGTGACGTTTGACATTTATATTAGGTATCAAATTATTAAAACTGGAGTATTTTAAATGAAATTCATGAAACTATTTAATTTTTTTTGAATTCCAATGAAAAAATATTTGCAACGGTCTTAGTAAAAAAAAAACTCTAATATTGTGAATATTCATTTAAATGTTCGTTCAGTTTTACACTTTAATTACAAATAATAAATATTCAAGTGTTTTTTTTTTAAATCCAATAATTTTCGATTTAGATGCATGCAGATTTTAATGTATGCAGATATTTCAATTTTTTTTATTATTGTGAATTATAAAAACATTGGTATTTTTCCAAACAATATGTTTTTGCCTTTCTTACTAAAGAAAGGTATAGTGTTTGCTTTTGGCTCCGACGCCAAATCAAGCTTCGTTCCCAAATCATTTCTCGAGAAATATTCATTCGAAAAATCTGCAAAAAATCATGGACGATCGATTTTCGACGCCCGATCGATTGACAATGACAGAATTCGTCTACCTCCAATATCCGAATTTTGGCGCTTAATTTACTGTAGAGCACGCGTGACGTCCGTGTGTGGTAAAAAAGTGCTCAATTTTGTGGTAGGGGGTTTCTCAGAGCCCACATTATGGATTTAAGCTCTCTTGGGCGCATTTGAAAGGGGATGTGCTGAACCTGAACCAGTTCCATACCAAATTTGAATTTATCCATTTTTTATGGGGACTCGGAGTGTGTTTTCACCAAATCAGGCGGTTTTCAAATGAAAATTCGGTCGAAAATTGAAGTATTGAAATCGTTTATTTGTCCAAAAAAATGCATTTTTCCAGCCCTACATCCTCCCAAATTTTCATCCATGTCGGTAATGTGGTTTTTGATTTACAGCTTGTGGACTAATTCACTGTGAGGGGGAAAAACCCCTAAAAAAGGTAAAAGCCAATTTTCACCAAATGCCAAAACTATTCCTTTGGCATTTTATCTAATTTTTTTTCTCCACATCATAATCTAGACCATACTCGATGTTCTGAAACAAATTTGACCTCATTTGGATTTACCGTTCAGATTTTAGAAAATTTCCATTTTTGCCTTTCTTACTAAAGAAAGGTATAGTGTTTGCTTTTGGCTCCGACGCCAAATCAAGCTTCGTTCCCAAATCATTTCTCGAGAAATATTCATTCGAAAAATCTGCAAAAAATCATGGACGATCGATTTTCGTCGCCTCGTCGACAAGTTGCCAAGTTGAGCTTCACATGCAGACGCGAGCAATGCTGGCGCGTATAGAGTTTTGATACTAGATTACCCCCTTTTAGTGCAAGTTGCTTTATCGATTGCTCGTTCATCACACATCGCCTATCATTATTTTCTATGCTAAGCTTCAGTTAACGCAAACTAGACGCAAGCAGCTATCTGTTCTGAAGCCTCATGCTCATTCTTTTGCCTTTCTTTTTTTGTTTTGCTCATTCTCTGATCGAACTCTGAGCGAACGAATTTCTGGGAAGCGTTCAAGCTTCCCATGTGCCAGTGACAACGCACATCGCGGGTTTGGTTTTCTAGCTTCGGTACTAGCCTTTTTGTGTATTAGTATTTTTGTTCATCGTACCAGCGCACCAAGGTGGTTTATTCGGTACGTTTGCGTTTGTCGTAGTGAAGTCCCACCGAGCGCTCAGTCGTTGTATGCTTCCCAATCCCAAAAACGCCTAAATGCTTGCTTATTGAAAGCTCTCAATTTTGCCTAACGCCTAAATGACAGTTTAGTGAATTACAGTAGGCGTTTCAAAGCTTTCAAGAACATTTATGCGGCTTTACCGTTACATCGTTGTTTACAACACGGCAAATTCTCGGGTGTTGAAACACTTTCTGCCAGTCATTTTGTAACCACTTTAACGCATTGGAGCAAGACGGAATTATTTTGTTTTCTCGTTAATTTTTAATATTTTGAAAAGTGCAAAAAAACACTCAGAGAATACGAACAATTTAGCGATATGCAGAAAACATTACGAACATCGCAAATTGTGAGCTAATTCTCTGTCTCAAAAACAATGTGTTCTGATTTAAAAAATCGAAAATGCTTGTGTGCGAGCACAGTTTACAACCGGCCATGGCAAATGGGGCAAAAACCAGCGCTTTTCAGTTATATGAAAAAATATGGTTGAGTTTCGAATTGTATTATGAATGGACCATTCTTTATATTGCTATTTCTTTGAAAAAAAAAAATAAAAAAAAAATCAACTGCCGTTAACTTCCTTTTGTAAGAAAGGCTCTATCTCACCCCAGGTGGGATTAAATCGGGTTTTTTTTTGTGAAACTCAAAAACTTTGTGGAATATTTGAAACGGCCTGAACAGTTTAGTTAATTTTCTTTTTTCTTTTTCCTGCTTCAGTTTTATAATATTTAATATAAAATGACTGACTAGAAAAAATAATACTGAAATTGAAAGATAAATTAAGCAAGTAAAACATGAACCTGAAAAAGGAAATTGAAAATCCCTTTCGACTGACAATGAATTTCCAATTAAATCCCAAGCACAATTTGCAATTAAGCTCTCGAAATCGAACAAAACTGCTCCTCCTCGGAAACGAAGCAATTTCCCAACTTGTCACTGGCCACGTCCCCTTGAAAAACGTACCAGCACCAAACTATTTGGAAACGAAGCTGCTGCTTTTTTTTTTCTTCCCAACCGGGCAACAATTAAAAACTAATTGGAAGCTTTGTTGTTTTTTAAGCTGGCGTTAAAAAAAAACGGAGCGCGCTTAATTTCAAGCTTCACAGTGCGGTGAAACGTGACCAAAAGTTTCTCGAACGAAAAAAAAAACAGCTTCAACAAATTAAGAAAACAAAGTCGTTGAAGTTTTTGTCACGTTTCGGGCACCGAGGAAATGGGGCATCAAAAAGCGTTTTTTTGTTGTCGTTTTTATTTTTAACGAAAAAGGACACCTGCAGATCAATGAGCAAATTGTCGTCAAATTCCATGGAAAGCTACGGAACGTGACTTTCCCGTGAAATACCGCGTGTCTCCACCACCCTGCATGCCTGCCTTGGAGGGGGGAGCACGAAAATGTGCGTGGTTTTGGAGGATTTGGCTTCGGCATCGGTGCTACTTGAGGAATCTCCATTTCGAAGAATTTCGATGCCAAACCATCCCACCCTCCTACTCTCGAAAAACATTTGTACATTTTGATCTGCTGAAATGTGTTTGAAGTAGTTCAAAGAGTCTAGTGTGTGTGTGTGTTTGGGTCCCATCTCTTTGGTGGTAAGCAAAGCTCCGCACTCATCTCTTACCACATAAGTTGCGAAATTGAAAAGAGATGTCTGGAATGGAATTGAAAATCTTCCTTCAAGTGGGGGTTTGGAAAGCTCTGCTTGAGCTTGTAGATTGTGGCTTAGTGGAATTCATCTTCCAACTAGGATGAATAAAATATTTTTATTTTATTTTTTTGGGCTCACTATGCGAAAGGATTAAAAAAATTAAAAAAATGATTTATAACAATCTAATCATCAAAATGATTTTTGTTGACAGTGTTGCCAAATAAAGAAACTTGGAAGAAACAGTTCTATTTTTTTTGTGTCAATTTTGTCAATTTTGTCAATTTTGTCAATTTTGTCAATTTTGTCAATTTTGTCAATTTTGTCAATTTTTTCAATTTTGTCAATTTTGTCAATTTTGTCAATTTTGTCAATTTTGTCAATTTTGTCAATTTTGTCAATTTTGTCAATTTTGTCAATTTTGTCAATTTTGTCAATTTTGTCAATTTTGTCAATTTTGTCAATTTTGTCAATTTTGTCAATTTTGTCAATTTTGTCAATTTTGTCAATTTTGTCAATTTTGTCAATTTTGTCAATTTTGTCAATTTTGTCAATTTTGTCAATTTTGTCAATTTTGTCAATTTTGTTAATTTTGTCAAATTTGTTTTTTTGAAAACAGGTTTATTTCTTTATTTTTGTTATTGTTTATTCAAAATCGTGTTTAAAAAAATATTTTTTTATTTTTATTATAAAAAAATAAAACATTTTATAAATATCTTTAAATACCTGATTTTTTATTGCTTAAAATGTTTTTTTTTTGTAATATTTTTCAAAATGATTTAAATATCTTTAAAATTCAATGATAACTTACATTTTATTAAATTTTAAAAATCTTCTGTCTTTCGATTTGTATTTTTTTCTGTTTTTTAGAATTTTATTAATTTCATTCTTTATAATTTGAATTAAAATTGCAATTAGTTAAAATTTGCATATTTTTAGTTGTTTGAATTCAAATAAATTTTAATAAATTTGTTTCAATTGGTTTCTATTTGTTTTAATTTGTTAAAAAATATTTTAATTTGTTTTTATTTGTTTGAATTTGTTTAAATTTGTAAAAAAAATATTTAAATTTGTTTGAATTTGTTTAAATTTGTTTAAAATTGTTTAAATTTGTTTAAATTTGTTTAAATTTGTTTAAATTTGTTTAAATTTGTTTAAATTTGTTTAAATTTGTTTAAATTTGTTTAAATTTGTTTAAATTTGTTTAAATTTGTTTAAATTTGTTTAAATTTGTTTAAATTTGTTTAAATTTGTTTAAATTTGTTTAAATTTGTTTAAATTTGTTTAAATTTGTTTAAATTTGTTTAAATTTGTTTAAGTTTGTTTAAATTTGTTTAAATTTGTTCAAATTTGTTTAAATTTGTTTAAGTTTGTTTAAATTTGTTTAAATTTGTTTAAATTTGTTAAATTTGTTTAAATTGGTTAAATTTGTTTACATTTGTTTAAATTTGTTTAAATTTGTTTAAATTTGTTTAAATTTGTTTAAATTTGTTTAAATTTGTTTAAATTTGTTTAGATTTTTTTAAATTTGTTTAAATTTGCTTAAATTTGTTTAAATTTTTATACATTTATTTAAATTTTTTTAAATTTGTTTAAATTTGTTTGAATTTGTTTAAATTTGTTTAAATTTGTTTAAATTTGTTTAAATTTGTTTAAATTTGTTTAAATTTGTTTAAATTTGCTTAAATTTGTTTAAATTTGTTTAAATTTGTTTAAATTTGTTTAAATTTGTTTAAATTTGTTTAAATTTGTTTAAATTTGTTTAAATTTGTTTAAATTTGTTTAAATTTGTTTAAATTTGTTTAAATTTGTTTAAATTTGTTTAAATTTGTTTAAATTTGTTTAAATTTGTTTAAATTTGTTTAAATTTGTTTAAATTTGTTTAAATTTGTTTAAATTTGTTTAAATTTGTTTAAATTTGCTTAAATTTGATAAAATTTGTTTAAATTTGTTTAAATTTGTTTCAATTTGTTTAAATTTGTTTAAATTTGTATCAATTTGTTTAAATTTGTTTAAGTTTGTTTAAAATTATTTAAATTTAATTAAATTTAATTATTTTTTTTAAATTTGTTTTAATTTGTTTAAATTTGTTTGAATATTTTTAATTTTTGTTTGTAATTTGTTGGTTTATTGGGTACGACAACTTGTTAGTTTACACTGTTAAGGAAGTCAAGGAAAACACTTTAGAAAATTTAGAAAAGTTACAAAGGATCCAAATAAAGGGTAACAAGTACAAGTAAGCTAAAGAAAACTAATCGTCAAACGATCTCTTAAAAGTACTATGTTTAAATTTGTTTAAATTTGTTTGAATTTGATTAAATTTGTTTGAATTTGTTCAAATTTGTTTAATTTTTTTTTGCAATTGGTTTAAGTTTGTTTAAATTTGTTTAAATTTAATTAATTTTTTTTAATTTGGTTAAATTTGTTTAAATATATTTAAATTTGTTTCAGTTTGTTTAAATTTGTTTAAATTTGTTAGAAGTTGTTTAAATTTGTTTAAATTTGTTTAAATTTGTTCAAATTTGTTTAAATTTGTTTAAATTTGTTTAAATTTGTATGAATTTGTTTGAATTTGTTTAAATGAGTTTAAATTTGTTTAAATTTGTTTAAATTTGTTTAAATTTGCTTAAATTTGATAAAATTTGTTTAAATTTGTTTTAATTTGTTTCAATTTGTTTAAATTTGTTTAAATTTGTTTAATTTTTTGTCATTTTTGTCATTTTTGAATGATTTGAGCGATAGCTAAGATAATATTTACAACTAATATCCACACAATTTCAAATATTTCAACTCATTAGCTCAGCAAATTGGATATCAAACAAATGCACTCCCCAAACCAAACAAATCGACCAACTGCCAGTGCAACTGCAGACTTGCAAAACTCACCCAAAATGTCGCTTCTTCTGCTGGTGGGACGCCAGCTGGCGGTGACAGTGGAAGGCCCGGTCGCACACGTTGCAGGTGAGGGACTCATCTGAAAATTAGGAGAAGGAGGAGGCAAAACGTGTTAATTGCTAACCCAATATTTGCATATCTCGCGAGAATGATGATGGTGGAGTGCACAGTTTGCATCAATTAAGTGCATCCATCACACAAACGCACTCACACTCACACATACGTTTACAATTCTGAAAATAATAATTTTAAACCGATGGTGGCGCCATCTGTTGAAAATGAATCGAATATCGATCGATAATGTCACAGACAAGAAGACAAAGCTATTTTTTCATTTTTAGTTGCCCTAGCACCCTCTAGATGACGCTAGTGAGAAACGTCACTTTTACGACGCTAATGCGGCTTCCTTCCGAATTTGTTCCGCCGATTTTGCCGTACGTGATATCATGTGTCATGCCGGCAAGGAACGTGATTTATTTCATGCCATTTTCACCTACCGAAATTGGGTTCCACGGATGGAATGTAATCGCATTGACTCCAGTTATCTTTATTAGATGTAAGATTACACCGCGTCTCTAGGAAGGAGAGTGATCGATAGCCGAAACATTGGATTATGTGGGATTTCTCTGCAAACTGTCAAATTATCATGGCGGCCATTATGGCAAACTCAAAACCACACCAATTTATCGAAAAAACAAGCAAAAAGTCACAACTTTGCATGTTTCCAGTGTTTTCAAACAATAAAGTAAGCACCACCAGTGTTGCCAGATGCAGGATTTATCGAGAAAGAAAAAACTTCAAGAAAACTTCGTCATCGAAGCACACTTGATTGACTTTCTCGTTGCCGGTTATTTTGGGGAGGCACAAGGGGACTTGAACTTTTGCAAGTGGTCCGTGAAATTACGACCGAAATGCTTCGGTTATTGGAAGAAGTTCATGAAGGATGAGGGGTGCAAACTTGGAAGGAACATCGCGAGGACTTTGGAATGATGGAAAGCGGATTATTTTTAAGGGTAAAGATGGATAGATGTTTAATTTGGTTGAAAATTTGGTAAATTCAAGATATTTCAGGTTTTGTTGATGTCAGGGGAAACTTGTTTAAAATTACTCAAAAACTTGAGAGTTAAATGCCGATTAAATGATATTCTTGGTTAAAAATATACAACTTAAAACCTTAAATTATATTGAGTGTTAGCGTTTGACAGTTAATCAAATGCACACTAGCAAACTAAAGTCTGCTACATTAAAAGCTAGAGTTTTAAATACCTTAAAAATAATATAAACAATCTTTTTTTCGGCAGTCGATTTACATCGATTTTTCAAAAATATTTATACTTAAAAAATCTTATATCTGACATTTTGTATTAGTTTCTTGAGATTGAATCATTTTCCAATCAGTTATTCAAACTCTTAACATTTTTTTCAATTCTGAAATTTTTTGAAAAAAATTTCGATTTTTCTGCAATTTTGCTCAAGTTTCTTAAAATTTTTGTAAACTTGTGCAGATTTCTGTAAATTTCTGTAACCTTTTGTAATTTAATTTTAAATTTTTGTTATTTTTTAGGTAATTTTTTAATGTGAATTTATTAAACATTCTGTAAATTTCTGTGCATTTCTGTAAATTTCTAAAAAAAATCTGTAAATTTCTGTAAATTCCTATGAATTTCTGTCAATTTCTGTCAACATCTGTAAATTTCTGTATTATGTTCGTAAAGTTCTGTATTTTTTATAAAATTCTGCAAATTTCTGTGAATTTCTTTAAAATCTGAAAAATTCTGTAAAATTCCGAAAGATTCTGTAAAATTCTGTAAAATTCTGTAAAATTCTGTGGAATTCAGTAAAATTCTGTAAATTACAGTAAATTTTAGTAAATATTTTTCAGTGATCTTCAGCAAAAATCTGTCAATTCCAGTGAATTTTAGTAAATTTCTTGAAATTCGTTTATACTTCTTAAAATTTCGTCAATATTTTGATTAATAATTTCGTGTTTTTTTTAAATTAATTTAAATTTCTTAATTTTTTTTTATTTCTGTATTTTTTTTAAATTTCTTAATTTTTTTTAAATTTTTTAAATTTCTCTAAATTTTTTTAAATTTCTTAAAATTTCTTAAAATTTCCTAAAATTTCTTTAAATTTCTTTAGATTTTTTAAATTTCTTTAAATATTTTTAAATTTGTTTGACTTATTTAAATTTCTTTATTTTTTTTAATTTTTGTATTTTTTTTATTTCATGAGAATTATTTAAATTTCTTTAACATTTTTTTAATTTTTTTTAATTTTCTTTAAATTTCTTTAAATTTCTGTAAATTTCATTAAATTTTATTAAATTTCATTTAATTTCTTTAAATTTCTTTAAATTTCTTTAAATTTCTTTAAATTTCTTTGAATTTCTTTAAATTTCTGTAAATTTCTTTAAATTTCTTTAAATTTCTTTAAATTTCTTTAAATTTCTTTAAATTTCTTTAAATTTCTTTAAATTTCTTTAAATTTCTTTAAATTTCTTTAAATTTCTTTAAATTTCTTTAAATTTCTTTAAATTTCTTTAAATTTCTTTAAATTTCTTTAAATTTCTTTAAATTTCTTTAAATTTCTTTAAATTTCTTTAAATTTCTTTAAATTTCTTTAAATTTCTTTAAATTTCTTAAAATTTCTTTAAATTTCTATAATTTTTAAAAATTTCTTTAAATTTTTTTAAATTTCATCAAATTTCTTTAATTTTTTAAATTTTGTAAATTTCTTTCGATTTCTTTAAATTTCTTCATATTTCTTTAAATTTCTTTAAATTTCTTTAAATTTCTTTAAATTTCTTTAAATTTCTTTAAATTTCTTTAAATTTCTTTAAATTTCTTTAAATTTCTTTAAATTTTTTAAATTTTTTTAAATTTCTTTAAATTTCTTTAAATTTCTTTAAATTTCTTTAAATTTCTTTAAATTTCTTTAAATTTCTTTAAATTTCTTTAAATTTCTTTAAATTTCTTTAAATTTCTTTAAATTTCTTTAAATTTCTTTAAATTTCTTTAAATTTTTTTAAATTTCTTTAAATTTCTTTAAATTTCTTTAAATTTCTTTAAATTTCTTTAAATTTCTTTAAGTTTCTTTAAATTTCTTTAAATTTCCATAATTTTTTAAAATTTCTTTAAATTGTTTTAAATTTCATCAAATTTCTTTAATTTTTTAAATTTTGTAAATTTCTTTCGGTTTCTTTAAATTTCTTCATATTTCTTTAAATTTCTTTCAATTTCTTTCAATTTCTTTCAATTTCTTTAAATTTCTTTAAATTTCTTTAAATTTCTTTAAATTTCTTTAAATTTCTTCAAATTTCTTTAAATTTCTTTAAATTTCTTTAAATTTCTTTAAATTTCTTTAAATTTCTTTAAATTTCTTTAAATTTCTTTAAATTTCTCTAAATTTCTTTAAATTTCTTTAAATTTCTTTAAATTTCTTTAAATTTCTTTAAATTTCTTTAAATTTCTTTAAATTTCTTTAAATTTCTTTAAATTTCTTTAAATTTCTTTAAATTTCTTTAAATTTCTTTAAATTTCTTTAAATTACTTTAAATTTCTTTAAATTTCTTTAAATTGCTTTAAATTTCTTTAAATTTCTTTAAATTTCTTTGAATTTCTTTAAATTTCTTTAAATTTCTTTATTTTTATTTAAATTTCTTCTATTTCCTTTAAATATCGTTAAATTTTGTTACATTTATCAAACTTCATTAAATTTTTATGAAATTTGTTTAGTTTTTTTGAATTTTATTATTTTTGAAAAAAAAAATCTTTAATATTCTTAAGATTTCTCTTAATATCTTTTATTTCCTTAAAATTTCTTTAAAATTTTGATAAATTCTTTAAATTTGTTCTGCTTTTTTTTATTTTTTTTTTTGAATTTGTGTTATTTTTGGTTTTTTTAAATTTCGTTTAATTTCTTTACATTTTCAATTCCTTTTTTCATTTTTTTAAAATTTTTACATTTTTTAAATTTGTTTTTCAATTTCTTTTGATTGCCTTTAATCTATATTTCTAAAATTTTCGACGGTTTTGTTCGAACGCGAATCAGTTCAATACGGAGCATCGGATCGAGGTGCTCTTTGTTGCGTTGGGTTCGTATAAGCCCAAGGACGGTTTATATGCTATAAAATTCCCACTTTGGCCATTCTGGGACCGATTCCAGAGCATCTGCAGATTGTATGGGAAACTTTACGTAAATCAAATTTTGATCGCATGAAACTAAAAAGAAACTTAAAAGTCAAGGAGAAGTTTGTCGGGTGAGGCTTGTTTCTCAAAATTCTTTTAAATTGCTTTTTTTTAGTTTCTGCAAATTTCAATATTTCTATTGAATTTCTTTTATTTTTTTAGATTTTTTTTTATTTCTTTAATCCTTGTTAAATTTCTTTGAATTTCATTAGATTGCTTTGAATTTCTTAAAATTCCTTTCAAATTTCTTGAAATTTTCTTTTATTTCTTTTATTGTCTTTTAAATACTTTTAATTTTTTTAAATTTCTGTAATTTTTTGACGCTTTTTTTTAAATATTTCTTTTATTCAATGAAAATGTCTCTCTGTCTGTCTTTTTTGTCTTTTAATGTCTTTACAAAAATGTTTCTTCAAATTTCTTTTTTTTTCTTTTAAAACATTTGTTTGAAAAAAAAAATCTTAGGTTTTTTTTTAAATTTGTTTGATTTCTGCAAAATTTCGGAAATTTTTGGAAAAATTTCTTATGTATTGAGTTTTTCAAATTTTTTCAATTTTTTTAAAAATTTTTGCTTAACAAAAATGTCAAAAAATTCTTTGGGAGCGGCCGTGGCTGACTGGTTACAGTGTTTGCTTTGTAAGCGAATGGTTCTGGGTTCGATTCCCATCTGCTCCCATCGAGAAAGTTAAGGACATAGAAATACTTGAAATGCTGAATATAAAACGAAAAATCAAAGTCGCCGAAGGCGGGGTTCGAACCCCCGTCCTTTGGATTGGTAAGCAAAAATGCTAACCACTAGGCCATGGCGACTTGGTGAGCATAGACTGGAATTAGGAATACTGTTACAACCAACCCGCAACGCCTTTCGAGGTGTATCCTAGGGTTCTACCTCTCCTACTAACATTGAGTCCAAAACCTCCCTACAAACATCTATACCACTAAGGTGACGTAGGGGTCCTTACGCACTTTAGATAGGTGTTTACTAACGATCCTCCCCATCCCTGAGGATAGCTTGGACTCGGCCCGGACCCCCTTATGCCCTGGGTTGTATTACACACTCATCAAAAGATGAAGACATGGTATCTCCCGTGTTGGATTATTGTTCCGGATGAGGGTCTAACACAACCACACCAAACAGTGGGATAAGCGTTGTGGAGCCTTCCGGTGGTGGGGCGTCCTCCAAATGCTAATGCTAATGCTAATGCTAACAAAAATGTCAAAAAATTCTGTTTTGAAAAACTTACATCATCAAGATTTGTTTTCTTGATTTTAGAAAGGGCAAAGATTTTCTTTTCTTTAATTTCTCAAATAGACAACTTTTTATATTTATTAAATTTAATAAATAAAAATCAAAATCTCTGCCGCGAACTTCAGTAGGTGGTTATTGAAAAATATAAATTAAAAAAATATTTTAAAAATTCTTAATTTAATTTAAAAGTATCAACCCTTTAAAAAATGTTTGAAAAGTTCTATAAAAATCTAAATTTATTTTTATAATCTTCATAAATTTTGAAATTTCTCAAGTTTTCTAAAGAAATTTAAAGTTTTGTGAAAGTTTATTAAAATATATATACTAAATAGTTTCTTTTCTCACAATTAGATTGATTTTTTTTTTTAAGAAATTGTGTCTATTTGTCTATGTGTCCCGAGCCCAGCAATCCAAACAGCAAAAGCGCCACTTGATTGGTCTTTTCGGGAGTTTTCGTTGGTAAGTTTTGGGATTGTTTTGGGGCAGAAAGTTCGAGCGAAAGTCACGGCCATAATTTTGAACTTTTGGGTTGCTCTAAGCTTGTAAAGCAGAGATAATTACGGGGTTGATAGTCTGTGTGATAAATTATCAAATTGACTTAGAGGTTGAAATGTGGATGTTTCAAAGGAAAAATATTGAATTTGAAGAAAGTCATCCTAAAATCACCGTCTATCAATTTGGTAAAAAAAAATCGTTTTCAGTTGGCTCCCCTTGTACGAAGTTAATCCACTCCACGTGTCCAACTCGTGACAATCCCTGTCGGAGCAACTGAAATGGGTGTCCAATTGAAAAAGTTTCAACACAAAAAACTCCTGTCAACTTGAGCCATTTTTGCCCATTTTGTGAGCGCACCTCGCCCTTAAAACCCACTTGAGGAGATAAGCTCGAGCGATAGTTGACAAGTTGGCAGTAACAACAACGACAACGACAGCAACAAAAACAACAAAATGACAACATCAGCGCAATGACAGCGACTAAAAAAGGGCTTTAGAAATGTGTCCGTCCCCCTCGAGGGTCCAATGACACTTTGGGGACGGCCGTCGACTTTTTAATTACAATTGAGCGTGGCACGGTGAAAAAAAGTTTCTTTCTTCACTCCTCACTAGAGCCATCTAGTTGTGATTATGTGCAACTGTCACTCAGCTGTCAAACGCTTGCAAATGAGCTGTGGTGAGTTTAAAATTTCGGTGGTGAGTATTGAATTGAATTAGAAGATTTTTGCCAGTGTTCCCAGATTTCCTGCCACGAAAGCCCCCTTGCAAAGGAAATGTTCCAAAATCCGTCAACCGGCAGTGCTGCCACCTGTCGGGCTCATTCTCTTTCGCAAACTAGCCCAACAATAGCCGCGGGGGAAGGTTTTGTGTCCCGTCACCGGAGTTTAGTATCAAATCGTACAACAACCTTTGTGTGCGGGACTCACAATAACGGCGATAACACCCAACGAAGCTGCTTTTCAAAGGCGGGCCTCCTCCCCCCTGGAGGGCACTCACGAGGAAAAGCGTTTTCACTCCTTAATCGTCTCACCTTTCACCAAACAACAAAGGACTATTTTTGAAAGAGGGGGAGGTGGGAAAAGGGCACACTTGGGCGCTGGGAAGATGTATGGATTCATTGTGTGGTGGGAAATTGCTTGTGGAGTTTGAACATTTAAAAAAATATTGATCAATTATTTTTCTAAGATTTACACACGAAAATCTCTTTTGAACATCCATTTAACCGTCAATTTAAATTATTAAAAACATAACACAGCAATTTGGAACTGACAGAAGAGTGTTGTTTATTTTATTACCGTGACTTTAAACTTATGACAGAAGGATTTCAATGATAATGTGCGTTCAGCACAATGTTCAGCAACTGTCAAATGAGCTGTGGTGAATTATTAATCGTTGAGGTGAGTTTCCAACCATTAAATTTTAACTTACAATTTTTTTGGTACATAATTTGACAACTAGATGGCGCATGTGAGGAGTCCCAACATTTTTGAAGATTTCATGTAAAAGTCAGCATCAAAGGCAAATTTTCATCAAAGTTTATTGCGCTAATAAGTTCTACTCATAAATTACAAGTAAATAGCATATTACAAGAAATTCTAAAGAACTCTTGTTAGCATATCTGGGGAAGCAAATTAAACGTAGAAGACGCTCATGAATGTTTAATTAAGGTGCCAATAAAAATAATTTTGAAGTGCTCCAGCTACTGTGCTGCGCCCTGATGGTCGAGCTTTCCGTAGACTGAATTTTATGGAGCGGTGAAGTTTTGGACCGGAACGAACGTTTCCATTTACTTTGGAGGTGGAATTGCTAATCACGTTGCTTTTCTTTGTGGTCATTTTAAATCTGATCTGCTTTTTACATTATCTGGAATGTTGTGTTTTTGTTTAGAATGTTTTTACAATGGCTGTGATGCCATATTTGTCGTATTTGTTGAATTTATATGTTTACATTAATTTAAATTCGCCTTATAGGTTTAAATAAGTTAATTTGATAAAAATAGTTTACTAAATTAATCAAAATAATTTAAATTTATTGAATAAGTAATAATTACTTAACCTAAACTTAATTTAGCTAAATTTTGTTAAATTTAGTTAAATGTAGTTATATTTAGATAAGTTAAATAAAACTAAATTAAGATTAATAACATTAAAATAAGAAAAATTTTAGTATAATTAGTAGGGTGGGTACGGATTTTGAAAAGTTCTCAGATCAAGTTCTGGTGTGGTTCCCCTTGTAGGGCATACACAGAAAAAAATAATGTAAATTTGGAAGCTGTAATTTTGGAAGGTTGAATATTACCTCTTTTATGATGTAATTTTACTTCAATTTAGACTGAAAAAGTGACATTACACCAGAAAAGTGGTAAAATTACACATTTCCAGAGGTAAAATTACACCTTTTTCTGACATAAAAGATGTACCCCTTCCCAGATGTAATATTACCATGATTTTTTTTTCTGTGTACCCAAAGGGACTCTCACACCAAATTTCAGTTCATTTGGTTGAAAACTGGCTTGTCTCAAGCGGGTTCAAGTTTACATGGAAATTACTATGGGAAATTTTGAATTTTCGTTCATTCGCTCCTACAGGCCTGGGGAAAACATGTAGAAACTTCTAGGATGGCCAGAAATGAGCGGAATCGTCTGGAGAACAACTTTCCCTAAGAGACCAGGTCGATTCCTGTAGGAGCGAATGAACGAAAATTCAAAATTTCCCATAGTAATTTCCATGTAAACTTGAACCCGCTTGAGACAAGCCAGTTTTCAACCAAATGAGCTGAAATTTGGTGTGAGAGTCCCTTTGGGTATGCCCTACAAGGGGAACCACACCAGAACTTGATCTGAGAACTTTTCAAAATTCGTACCCACCCTAATAATTAATAAAAAGTGGCTTAAGGTGAAGCCGTTGTTCATTTTCGAAGATAATTGATTATCACTACTAAATATTCTCCATTAAATTCAATTTAACGAATTTCAGCACCAAAAGGAATCAGCGTGTGCCGGTTGTTGCCTTCTTGAAGCCACTGTAGAAATTTTTGATCGAAATCAATTTTGCTTCAAAATTTATATAATTTTGTGGAACAGTCATTAACGTCCTAGTAAGCAATCATTGATTAATGACGATTTCCATAACTTTACAAGGAATGGGATAATCGTTTCCAAATGGAATCAGCATGTGTAGGGCACTATTCTAAACAACTTGTTGAAGGATTTTTGTCAAAATATTGAAAGCGACGCAAAAATTATATCTTTGAACGAAAAATCATAACAATGATGGAAGTCTTCACGTTAATATAGGTAAATTATTTTAAATTAAGTTAGATTTATTAAAATTAAGTTAAATTTACTAAGATTCAGTTAAATATAGTGCAAATTAATAAGGTTCAGCTAAATTTAGTTAAATTTTGCTGAATTTAGATTAATTAAGTTAAATTGCGTAAAATCATTTATGTTGAATTCAGTTAAATTTAGTTGAGTAAGGATAAATTAAGTTAAATTAAGTACAATTTTGAAAATTTAGTAAAATTTGGTAAAATTTAGTTAAATTTATAAATTGTTAATTAAATTTAGTTACATTTAGTTAATTTATTTTCAATTTAGTTAGATATTATTTAATTTGGATAAGTTTGGCTAAATTAAGGTAAGTTGAGTTATATTAAAATAAATCAAGTTAAATTAAGCCATATATAGAAAATTTTAGTATAATTTGTTTAAACTAAGTTTAATCATGTTAAATATAGTTTAATTAAGCAAAATTAATTTAAATTAAGATAAGTTTAGTCAATGTTAGTTATATTTAGTTAAATTAAGTTAAATTATGCTTATTTTAGATAAATTTGATTTATTTTTAATTTAGTTTGATAAAGTTTGGTTTTGTTAAATCAAGTGAAATTTGAATAAGTTTAAAATTCAGTTAATTTAGTTAAACTTGGTTAAATAAAGCTAAATTTATTTCAAAATCAAACCATCCACATTAACGACCCCCGGGTCTTTTGTGGTCTCTATTGCAAGTTTCTGCTCGAACCTAGGAGTCCGAAGGCTTGAATGAGGAGAGCACCCAAACCTCTTTTTACTCCAAGGAACCTTCCACCCCAGTGTTTGAACTGACGACCTTTGGATTGCGAGTCCAACCGCCGCCAGCGATTCCACCGGAGTAGGCTTGGTTTGGTGTGTTGTTTGTACTTATGGCATGGAGACGACTCCTACACCTGGAATGACTTAACGGCTTAACAACCAAGGCCGGGACCGAAATTTTACTTCCTCATCCGATGGAAGGTTGCAGCAGATGGGAATCGAACCCAGAATCATCCGCTTACAAAGCGGACAGCGTAACCATTCGGCCATGCACTGCCAAATTTATTTAAATTCTATTAAATTTATGTAAGTCAGCTTAATTTAATCAAATTTCAGGAAATTTTGTTAAATTTAGCTATATTTAGTTAAATTTAGTTATTTTTATTAAATTCAGCTAAATTCAGTTAAAATTAGTTAAACTTTGATATATTAAACTGAATTAAGCCAAATATGGTCAATTAATTTTTAATTTAGTTTGATTTATCTAAATTAAGTTGAATTTAGTTGAAAATAAGTTAAAACTTGTAAAACATAATTAAATTTAGTTATTTGAAAAAAAAACGAATTAAAATTGTGATTCGATTATCTCAAGTCCCATACAAGCCTTTGAATAATCAAGAATTTTGTCAATCTAATCTGGACTATAAAAACATTTCTTTTTAATTTTTTGATATGTTTTATATTATATATTATATATTTTATTTATTTTGTCATCCCACATATTCGGAACGGTTTCCAGATCGGCCAATGTTCAAAAAATCATAGCAAATCGATAATTGAACTAAATGATTCGCTTTTACCTTCATTTGAAAGCTTTTCTTGCGATCTTTCGAATGCTGTATCGAACATCTACAAATTTTAACTTTTATATGAAGTTTTTGAAGAATTACTTTGACCCTTGAAATCCACAAATTCGGAACACTTTTTTCTTACGAATGTAAACAAACTTTGGATCTCTCCAGGAGTACATATTTATTACCAAATAATGACTTCACACACTGAAACAAATGAAAATCAAGCTTAGTGATGTTTTATACATGGTTTGATAACTTTTTTTGTGGAAATATCAGTTAAATTCAGGTGTTCCACAATAGTGGGAGGCACAATAACATCCCACAATTATGAAACAGGCCATTTGGAGGCAGTGTTTTGCTGCTCTGCACAAAATAGTCTTGGAATGAAGTTTTTGCTCAAAAAGTACTACTTTTACTAGTGAAATAGCAAGATAATGTCCAAATGAAGGTTCTGAAAATAGTAAGGTCGACAGAAAAGCTTCTTTTGGCATGCTATTGACAAATTATCATCAAAGTGTTCCAAATTTGTGGGTGTTCCGAATATGTGGGATGACTGTATATTTTATTTTTTATTTTTGACCAAGTTACTAGCTTTGTGAAATTTTATTTTTTTTAACTAATTGAGGCCAAACAAACTTTTGACTTAATTTTTTAATCTCAAATAGATTTTGCCATAAAAAAATACTTTCACACCGTTTTCAATTTATAGCTATTTCAATGTGATTGCACATTTTTAAAGAGCTGAGAAAAATACTTCTATTTTGCTATTTAGGCAAAGATGAAAACACGGGAAAAATTTTTTTTTATCCCCCCCCCCCCCCCCCCCCCTAAAGTGTTGTCGATTGTCCATGCTCCATAAAAAAAAGATTTCTTCTGTATGGAAACTATCCACGATGGGTGTTGAAATTTCCAAAAAAGTGTCCTCGTGGTTACGAATCAGAATTTCCAGAACCAAAATTAGATTTTTTTCAATTTTGGTAATTTCCGGAACAAAATATAAAATTTCTCGGGATTCGGGAATTCCCGGTTATGGAAAAAGTCCGAAAATTTAATTCTTTTTAAGTAACAACAATTCATTATAAAATCAGCCCATACTTCCGTGTATTATTTTTTTCGGTGCAGTCTCTCCATATATACAATTTTACAAAAAACCTCAAATAGATGAAAAAAATCCTTCTAAAGATATTTTTACATGTCATTTCTGTATGGACTTCTGCCAAATTTGTATGGAAAATGTTACGGATATACTGATGATGCAAAAAGGGGAACCCAAAGAGATTCAGCCAAGTTAAAAAATACAAAAAAAAAAATAGGATGACCGAAATCTCAGAGAATTGCTTAGCTGTGGTGAATTCAAATATTTATGTGGTGAGTTTCCGAAAAATTCAAATTGAACGTTAAATTGTTGATTGTGGGATTTTAACAGTGATTTAATGTTTTTGTCAGTAGATTTATTCACAGCAAAAATTACTGTAAAATTGGAAGGTGGAATATTCCCTTTTTTCTGATGTAATTTTACCTCAATATAGACTGAAAAAGGGACATTACGCCCATGGATGCCACTGAGTTTTTCAAAATGTCTGTAAAAAAATCTGTGTATGTTTGTGCATTTCTCTCAAAATCAAATATATAAATTTACAGTCATGGAAATTCATCATAAATTTGAATTTGAAGACTAAAGAAATAAGTTTAGGTTGATATTTTTACAAAACATTAATTTAATGAAGTTTTTCAAAAGTCTGTGTACCTAAAAAAATGTCTGGCACAAGCTCAAATGTCTGTACACATTTTCAGAGGTAAAATTACAAATTTTTCTGACGTAAAGGATGAACCCCTTCCCAGATGCAATATTACCATAATATTTTTTGACTGTTTAGGGTTAGATAGGAAGCTTTTTACAGGAAAGCTCAGAGGTATCGCTATGTATTCAGTGAAGACTCTTCACTTTTGTTTGTTTAATTAAATTTATTAATTGGTATTAGGGTAGGGTAGTCATCAATGAGACACTTTTGGTTTTCAACTTTCAACGATTTTTGTATTTTTTTCATCAGCATGTTTTAATGAGCTTGTTGTTGCATTTTCTTTCTTTTAATGTGTTCTAACATTGACCAAAATATGAGATTGATCTGACGTCTACAGCCAGAGTTATTCAACTGTCTCATTGTAGACGCACTTGGCAGGAACAATGAGACAGCTGGGGAACAATGAGACACACTACGAAAATCAAGATTTTTCTAGTAAAACATCATGTTTTTGTATTGTTCCATTGCAGGAGACTTGCTTTGAACATTTTCAAACAATTTTGTCAACATGAAACTTTAATTAACAAAAGTTATACTAAAAAGAATTTAAATTTTGTAAAATCCATATATTTTGCGAAATAACTTTATATTTTTGGTTAAATGAAGTTCAAACTAAATAAATGTGCCAAAAATCACTTCCAATTTATGTTTTGAAAGATTTCCAAAGATTTTGAAAAGTTTATTGAAGAAAAATCAAAGTGTCTCATTGTTACCCATGGGCCGAAAAGAGTGGGGAACAATGAGACAGCCCTGGATTCTGGGTATATTCTAAATTTTGGTCAAACCTAATAAAAGGACATTGTAGCCCAACTCATGCCCTGTAAAATGACGAAAGAAATTTGGAGAAATATTAGTTTTTAAGTTAATGGTAGCCTATGAGCGAAAATGTAATTTTTAGTCAAAATTTACTTTTAAACCCCAGAATCAAACATGTATGAATAACTTTGCAAGGGAGCGTCCATATCCAAAGTCACTTGTATGGCAGACGTGTATCTAGTAGACACGCCTTTCCCCCAAATATGAGCCAGATTGGTTGAAACTACGTCTTGTGAGAGCCATTTTATCATTGTTCCCCGTGTCTCATTGATGACTACTCTACCCTAATCACACCGAAAAAAGTTCTGAGACTAAGTAAGCAATTTTCTTTGCGGTTTAATTAACCAAATGTCTTTGTTCCTCTCTTGCTTCAATAAAACACCCAGCGCACAAATTCAGGAAATAATTTATCAAACTTTTCCTCGTAAATCATGTTCCTCTCCGGTTCCTTTTTTTTCACTCCCCAAAACAACCATTACCATCATAAGCATTGAAGCACCAGCTCGCAAAGGAGTGCGCCACGTAATTTCTTCAAAATTTATGTAAATTACACGTCTGCTTCGGCTGGCAGTGTTGCCAGCCAGGTACTTGGAGCAACGCATGAATTTATGTAACATCTCGCGAAACTGGAACGCTGGAGGTCCTTTTCGAGAATGGTGCACATTCACCGCTTCTGGCAAGGAAAATTGCTTCGCTAAGTGATTTACGTACGAGAGGATATATTTTTTTTTGGCTTTTGACACTGCGAAAAAAGTGTAATTCAAAGAGCTGGGTTTTGATTTGGAAATAACATTACATTTTTATCAGTCTTAAACATGAATAAGATCGCAGAATTTTATGATTTTTTTTTTTCTATTGATTTCATAATTTTACAAAATTTCTAACCTGTAAAGTAGTTCACGATTGATTGCGCTCTGACGATTCAATGATCTTTTAATCGAAAATTAGAACTCTTGGTTGAATTCGGCTAATTGAGAGCATAATATTTTTCACGAGCGCATTAACGATTACGTGCCATTTTTACGATCGTTCCGTTGCATCGGTACCATTAATCGCACCGCAAAGCAATTCACTCCCACTCAAAGGTGAGGAAGAAAAAAGCGCCAAATTATCCATTAACGACCAACCACCCCACCCTCGTTCGATTTTGTTGTTTGAGTGGAATTTACTAAACGTAATTTGAAGTGATTTACCTGTTTTTAAATTGACAGAAGCAATTTGTTTAGAAAAAAGTAAAATCGCACAATATTTATGTAAAATTTTACATGATTTCAGAGAAATCATCAGGTGAAAAAAATAACTTGAAATTGAAACCTTTTAAAGACCTCCTGAATTGTTACTCCCCAAAAATTTCTCAAAATTCTCAAACAACTTCATCATCACAGCCATACCAAAATAGCATCACCGTTTTCAACAAACCTCCAACTTGGACCAACTAAGCACCGATTAGCGTGTATCTTCTAATCCTCCCATCCTAGTATGCCACATTAGCCTTAGCGCGGCGGTACAAAACGAATCATTACCGCCCTCAGGGCGTTCAGACGGTGGAAAATCCTGCCACTTTGCAAAAAGCTCTCGCTCACTCGAAGGGGGCTTCCCGAATAAAGAAATGCCATTTGATGACTATAGCAGATTATAAAATTACTCTTTGAGTTATAGTAACCGGGTTTTTTTAGTTATAATTTCATTTACTCAAATTTCAATTAGACTAAACTTCTTGTGAACTGTTCGCTCTAAGGTAACTGTTTGTCAAATAGAACTAGGAATAATAAACAACTATAAGACAAATGGTAGTCATATGAAAGACAAACAGACGTAAATTGTTGATTTTTTTTAAACAAAAATCATCGATTACACACGAGTGCACACAGTTTAATGCAACTGTCAAAAGTGTGTAAGTAAGCGGTGGTGAATTTTAAATTTCCGTGGTGAGTTTTAATACCATTCAAATTAACCGTTAAATTGCTGATTGATGACACCGATAACCATACAATAAATAGTACTCAATTGGTTGTTTTCCACTCGGGTTCGTGGAAAATGCCAGAAGGGCCGCATCAGCACAAATTTCTTTCCAGCATCCTTGCTTAGCGTTACATTACTCTGCCTCTCAATGCATACAACCACCAGCGTTGTACAGCTTAAGTGAGAATCGATAAGAAGATTATTGACAGGAGGTAGGGTAGGTGGACCTATATTGGATTTGAAATTGCAATTTTTGAAAAAATGGTTAGAAATACAGTCATGCCTCGGTTTTGCACGCCTCGGTTTTGCACTGCCCCGGTTTTGCACCGTTCAGCTGCCTCGGTTAAGCACGGCCCAGTGCTTAACTGAAGCACAGAGCTTATGGGATTTTGGCTATATGGGAGATATTGGCAATAATTCTATGAATAATCATGCAAACATCAAAAAATGATAGTGTTTTGGAATCGGGATGATGTCAGATATCCATTAAAATTATTATTTCATGAAAATTTTCACAAAAATACGTATTTTTCCTGTATTTTGAAAATGCATATTTTTTCTCTCTAAAGAAACTAAAAATATATTGTTATTGCAATATATGTATCAAATGATCAGGGTTTTTTCATACATTTTGGATGTAACAATAACATTTTAAGAAAATACTCAACATTTTCACAAAACTACGTATTTTCGAAAAAAATACTCAAAATTTCAATTTTTGCAATATGGGTTTCAAACGATCGGATTTTTTCATACATTTCTCCAAATTTTCACAAAACTACGTATTTTCGAAAAAAAATACTCAAAATTTTCGTTTTTACAATATGACCTTTTAAATTAAATTGAAGCATAGTCTCAATCTTCCTGTTCAGCGGATTTCGCCAGAAAGAGACGACGATGGCCACGATACCAAATGAACACAAAGCGATCTAAATATACTGTTTTCAGGCTGGATTAGATACCAAACTGTCACACGTAGCACCACGGTGGTTTGAGATATTTAGAATCTCAAGGGCCTCAGTGGTACAATTGGCGGTGCGTCTCAGTACTAATAAGGTGGTTGCGGGTTCAAGTCCCGTCGTCCCTTAGAAAATTCGGACACATGACGATACAAAGTAACAATTAATGAAAAAATCTCAACCATGTGATACTCATATTGTAAAAAACTTAAATTTGGGGTATTTTTTTTTCGAAAATACGTAGTTTTGTGAAAATTTGGAAATTACCACAAATTTGTGTTATAACTTTTGAAATGTATAAAAAAATCCCGAACATTTGATACCTGTTGTGAAAAACGAAAATTTTGAGTATATTTTTTTCAAAAATACGTAGTTTTGTGAAAACTTTGAGTATTTTAATTTTTTAATAACTTTCAAAATGTATGAAAAAATCCCGATCGTTTGATACCCACATTGTATAAACGGAAATTTTGAGTACTATTTTTCAAAAATTCGTAGTTTTGTAAAAAATTTGAGTATTTTATAAAAATGTTGTTATTAAATTTAAAATGTATGAAAAAATCCCGATTGTTTGATACCCATATCGTAAAAATTTAAATTTTGAGTATTTTTTTCGAAAATACGTAGTTTTGTAAAAATTTTGAGTATTTTCTAAAAATGTTGTTATTACATTCGAAACGAATGAAAAAATCCCGATCGTTTGATACCCATATTTTAAAAATTGAAATTTTGAGTATTTTTTTCAAAAATACGTAGTTTCGTGAAAATTTGTAGAATTTTCAAGGAATTTGTTATTACATTCGAAATGTATGAAAAAATCCCGATCGTTTGATACCCACATTGTAAAAACGGAAATTTTGAGTGTTTTTTTTCGAAAATATGTAGTTTTGTGAAAATTTTGAGTATTTTCAAAAAATGTTGTTATTTCACTCGAAATGGATGAAAAAATCCCGATCGTTTGATACCCATAATGGGTAATTCTCCGCCAACTCACACAGCAGTTGCCCCGACCCCTCTTCGATTTGCGTGAAACTTTGTCCTAAGGGGTAACTTTTGTCCCTGATCACGAATCCGAGGTCCGTTTTTTGATATCTCGTGACGGAGGGGCGGTACGACCCCTTCCATTTTTGAACATGCGAAAAAAGAGGTGTTTTTCAATAATTTGCAGCCTGAAACGGTGATGAGATAGAAATTTGGTGTCAAAGGGACTTTTATGTAAAATTAGACGCCCGATTTGATGGCGTACTCAGAATTCCGAAAAAACGTATTTTTCATCGAAAAAAACACTAAAAACGTTTTAAAAATTCTCCCATTTTCCGTTACTCGACTGTAAAAAATTTTGGAACATGTCATTTTATGGGAAATTTAATGTACTTTTCGAATCTACATTGTCCCAGAAGGGTCATTTTTTCATTTAGAACAAAATTTTTCATTTTAAAATTTCGTGTTTTTTCTAACTTTGCAGGGTTATTTTTTAGAGTGTAACAATGTTCTACAAAGTTGTAGAGCAGACAATTACAAAAATTTTGATATATAGACATAAGGGGTTTGCTTATAAACATCACGAGTTATCGCGATTTTACGAAAAAAAGTTTTAAAAAAGTTGGTCGTCATCGATCATGGCCGTTCATGGTCACCCGCGACAGACACGGACGACGAAACAAAGAGAAACGCAAAAAGTAACTTTTTCAAAACTTTTTTTCGTAAAATCGCGATAACTTGTGATGTTTATAAGCAAACCCCTTATGTCTATATATCAAATTTTTTGTAATTGTCTGCTCTACAACTTTGTAGAACATTGTTACACTCTAAAAAATAACCCTGCAAAGTTAGAAAAAACACGAAATTTTAAAATGAAAAATTTTGTTCTAAATGAAAAAATGACCCTTCTGGGACAATGTAGATTCGAAAAGTACATTAAATTTCCCATAAAATGACATGTTTCAAAATTTTTTACAGTCGAGTAACGGAAAATGGGAGAATTTTTAAAACTTTTTTAGTGTTTTTTTCGATGAAAAATACGTTTTTCCGGAATTCTGAGTACGCCATCAAATCGGGCGTCTAATTTTACATAAAAGTCCCTTTGACACCAAATTTCTATCTCATCACCGTTTCAGGCTGCAAATTATTGAAAAACACCTCTTTTTTCGCATGTTCAAAAATGGAAGGGGTCGTACCGCCCCTCCGTCACGAGATATCAAAAAACGGACCTCGGATTCGTGATCAGGGACAAAAGTTACCCCTTAGGACAAAGTTTCACGCAAATCGAAGAGGGGTCGGGGCAACTTTTCCCGATTTCGTGTGAGTTGGTAGAGAATTACCCTAATGTAAAAATTTAAATTTTGAGTATTTTTTCGAAAATACGTAGTTTTGTGAAAATTTTGAGTATTTCCTAAAAATGTTGATATTACATTCGAAATGTATGAAAAAATCCCGATCGTTTGATACCCATAATGTAAAAATTAAAATTTTGAGTATTTTTTTTCAAAAATACGTAGTTTTGTGAAAATTTTGAGTATTTTCTAAAAATGTTATTGTTACATCCAAAATGTATGAAAAAAACCTGATCATTTGATACCCATATTGAATAACAATAAATTTTTGGTTTCTTTAGAGAAAAAAATATGCATTTTGGAAAAACAGGAAAAATACGTATTTTTGTGAATACTTTTATGAAATAATAATTTTAATGAATAGCTGACATCATCCCGATTCCAAAACACTATAATTTTCTGATGTTTGCATGATTTTTCATACGATTAAAGCCAATGTCTCCCATATAGCCAAAATCCCATAAGCTCTGTGCCTCGGTTATGCACGCCTCGATTTTGCATCCCCCATATGCGGTGCTAAACCGAGGCACGACTGTATGTGTTGAAATATTTTAAAGACTATCAAAAAATACCAATTTAGTAAAAATCATCAAAATGGTATACATAACTAGATGAAAATGTTACTTTTTTCCATTATTGGCCAGCTTACCCTTATTAGGGAGCCCTTTAAAACGTTCTTCATTCAGTTTTATCAAAAAGCGTTCACCCAAGAGTTCGACTCACAAGTGGATTTTGCATTTATGTTGAACGAGAAGTGCAAACCGCATTAATGTGCATCGGTCGTTTCGTGCGAGGTAGTTGAAAAACTACTGCACTTCTCAGATTTTTTTTTTCATACCACCGGTGATGATGATGACGAGTGGTACTTGAACGCTGAAAGAAGGTTATTTCATCGTAATTAAAATTCATGGTAAAGGGGGCTTGCATTGTTTATTCAATTTTTATCTTGCTTGCTTTAAACAAAAAGTTTTTTTTTAAATTCAACTACAAAAACGAAATTTTTCAGACAAAAAGACGTGAACAAAAGAACTTTATCAAAACATTATTCATTTTTCCTCAGTAGAGCCACCGTGACGTGATTTTCTCAAAAATGTAACGGCAATTTTAGTGAGCAGAAACTGCCAAATGCGTGTAAATAAGCTGTGGTGAATCCAAAATGATTGTGGTGAGTTTATGATCATTCAAATTGACCGTTGAATTGCTGATTGATGGATATTGAAAAAGATTGTCGTCTGTTTGTCTGTGGTATTACACGGGGTCTTTGTAGTATTTTTTGAGAAATAGCAAGAAAACTATTATATCTGGAGTTTTTTTTTTTAATTAAATTTCCAGTTTTAGCTTTTTGGGTGTTTTTGAAACCACCTTGAGTCAGAGGTATTAAAAAACACTCAAAAAGCAAAAAAACTTAAAATTTGGTTTATTGGACCTTTTTAAAAAAATCCAGATATGAGATATGAAAGTATGAAACATTCCCGTTCTTTTGAGGGGTGAACGAAAATCTTTGGTTGGGAAAAATTAAAGTTATCCTCGTTTGAAGTTTTGAACTTTTCTTTCCTATGGGACAAAATTTCGCCTATTTCAATTTATTATTGCTATAAGCCCACATGGACATAATTTATGGTTCAAATCATATCATTTCTTATGGGAAATGATGCAGGGAACATTTTTCCTGAAGCACGCAAAGTTATTGGAAATAAGGGAAAAAAGTTGTGAAGGTTTTAGTGTATATTTTGGACATTTTTGGAAAAATAGCACCTCTTTTACAAAACCGCAATGTTTTTTTATATTCAAATAATTGTTTTGATGAATTCTTTTTTGAGAAATGTTTCTGGGCCCATTGAGTATACAAATCACTACAGAAAAGTGTAATTGGTTGGGTTTATGCTCAACTGTAAGTCACTTTTAATAATTTTGGATTTTAACCGAATCAACATATTTTTGTGTGTTTTGGTTATAAAATGTACCATTTAAAACCTCTATAACTTTTTTCCCTTATTTCCAATTACTTTGCGTCCTTCAGGAAAAATGTTTCCTGCATCATTTTCCATAAAAAAATGATATGATCTGAACCATAAATCAAGTCCATGTGGACTTATAACAATACTAGATTGAAATAGACGAAATTTCGTACCATAGGAAAAAAGTTCAAAAACCTCAAACGAGGATTATTTCAATTTTTCCCGACCAAAGATTTTCGTTCACCCCGCAAATGAACGTGAATGTTCCATACTTTCATACTTGTTATTCCTCAAAAAATACTACCCCCCTCCCCTCAAAAAAGACCTCGTGATAAATATTTTATAAACCACAAATTGCATAAAAAATAATAAATTCTGGTAATTTTTTGTTTTCTGTTAAAAAACATTAAACACCAAAGACACTGAAACAAATCGCCACGTCAAATTCACACGATAAACGCCACACACAACGATCGGATCATAATCATATTTTACAAAAGGAATTTGCGCTCCTAAGCTGCCTCCGGCAAACTTCCGAAATTTATGGCAACCTGATCTGTACCACCACACACCGCACAGATTATGACTCCCGGGCATTATCTGATCCATTACCGACGTGTCAGCATCGGTTTACGACCATCATAAATCTCACTTATGAGCGAGCGCGCGCGCGCGAAACAAGTCCACCATCGTGCTAGTACTACTGCCACAAGTCATTTTTCATTCAAATCACACCCCAGTCTGGTGCGTTCCGCCTCGGGACGGGGGAAAATCCCACCGGAAAAGTGTATTAGCCGAAATGGTTCTGGGGGCGCTTTTTTGGTCGGTGGTTTTGTTGCGATAACTTTATCACCATGTGATGCAAGATTTTTTTCTGGGGGGGATTTGACGAGTAATAACCCTGAAATATTCGTATTTTTGAATTTAAAATATTAAATATAAATTTGAAAATTAAAATTCATGTCAAGCAAAATATTCAAAAATTAAAAAAAAATACTCAGCTGAGAGGAAAATACTCTCAATGTCACCTTTTTTCTCTTTATTAAAATTGAGACCATTTTACTCTCAAACTCTCTCAAGTGGTGATGTCAACAAAAATGGCACCTAAGGGTTAACCTTCTCCAATCGTCGTCGGCAGTCAGTCAGTCACTCACTCACTCAGCCGTTATATTGGCAAATCTGCGAGTGCGGAATTTATGACCAAAAATCGTCATGATTTTCAGGAGGGGGTGTTTCGACGGAAAAATCTTGTTTTCTTTTCTTGTACGCGCCAGACTCGTGTGGGAATTGAAGTTTCCAGCCTGATGGGAGAAGACCTTGGGCTTGAAGTTTTTTTTTTGTCTTTTTGTTGATGTTTGGAAAACTTCTTGACTTAATAAAAATGTATTTTGATCCAGCCTCGATCTTTTAAAATTAATTTTCATATTGTCGCCTCAGTTCTGCTAGAGGGGCCGCATCAGCACAAATTTCTTTCCAGCATCCTTGCTTAGCGTTACATTACTCTGCCCCTTGATGCATGCAACCACCAGTGTTGTAGAGCTTAAGTGAGAATCGATAAGAAGATTATTGACAGGAGGTAGGGTAGGTGGACCTATTTTGGATTTGAAATTGCAATTTTTGAAATAATTGTTAGAAAAATGTTTTGAAATATTTAATGATTTTGAAAAAATGCCAATTTTATAGAAAATCAATAAAATGGAGAGTATTACCAAAGGAAAATGTTACTTTTTGGTCCATTATTGGCCAGCTAACCCTTATTAGGGAGCCCTTTAAAACGTTCTTCATTTACTTTTATCAAAAAGCGTTCACCCAAGAGTTCGACTCACAAGTGGATTTTGCATTTATGTTGAACGAGAAGTGCAAACCGCATTAATGTGCATCGCTAGTTTCGCGCGTGGTAGTTGAAAAACTACTCCACTTCTCAGATTTTCATGATTTTCAGGAGGGGGTGTTTCGACGGAAAAAATCTTGTTTTCTTTTCTTGTACGCGCCAGACTCATGTGGGAATTGAAGTTTCCAGCCTGGTGGGAGACGACCTTGGATTAGAAGTTTTTATCCCCTCTGTTTGTTGATGTTTGGAAAACTTCTTGACTTAATAAAAATGTATTTTGATCCAGCCTCGATCTTTTAAAATTAATTTTCATATTGTCAGTTTTTTCGAGACAGTGTTGCCAGAATCTTTAAACTTGACTTATCGGAAACATTCTTTAAAACCTTGTCCAACAATGTACAGGATGGAAGTATCTGGAGAGACAAGATTTAAATCATCTCACCTTGATAAGTTTTCTAAATTGGACTGTAGCTAATATATTTCAGGAACAGTGTTGCCTGCTAAGCAATTTTTTTGACTGATGGAAAAGGCTGCTCTGAAATTCAATTTCATCGGTGATTCACGACATGCTTTGAAAAGGTCAACTATTTCTTTAGGTAGCCATATTCCATAACAGGGTTGCCAGAACATTGCATTTTTCCCTGGGGCTACAAATTATACAGTACAGCAAGATGGTTTGAAAACTTATATTCACCAACATTTACAACATTCTGTCAATCAATTTCTTTTCAGTGACGATATTGTACGGAAGTGTTGCCATATTTTGCAAAAAAAAAATGTATTGATTTTTCATATTCTTATTAAACGAGGACGACTACAAAATTATAGAATATCCTGCATTAAAAATAAAAATCTTGCTACATCTATTGTCAGGGTTGCCAGTTTTTCAAAATAAAATCTCTTCGGCAAATTATTAATTTTTTATCCAGCATTGCACAGGAAGCCGGTCTTGAAATTCTTTTCCATTACAAATGTACACTATCCTGTATGGAAAAATGGATAAATCTGACTTAAGGGGTTACATACATGTAAGAAATCATAAAATTTCATAATTCAGAAAATTTATTGAATCCTCTGAAAAGATGATTTTCAATCACTCCTGAAAGTTTCATGAAGATATTTCATGAATAAACTGAGTTAGAGGCGATTTTAACTCAAAATTTTGCCATGCGCAAAGCGGACTGTCAAACTTTGTTTGCGTTTTTCTCTAAACACCGAGTTGATTTACGGGTGCCACGATATCTCGAGATGGGATGGACCAAATTGGCTGAAATTTGAGGTGAAGACTCTTCAGACATATCCCGTGTGCATGACGAAGCTCGATTCTGAAATTTTACTTAAAAAAAAAATCAAAAACTAACGATTTTTTATATGAAAAACATAAAAATATTTTTATCTTTTTTAAAAATAAACTTTTTAAAAATCGGCCTTCGTCATGCACACAGGACCGGTTTAACGAGTCTTCACCAAAATTTTGAGCCGATTTGGTCAAGGCAGTGTTGAGATATCGTGGCACCCGTTTTTTGAAACTGCTAACTTCAACTAGCTATATCTCGGCAATGATACACCCAAATGTCTTCAAATTTGTTTTGATAATAGATGAAAATGTATATTTTAATGCAATGAAAACAGATTGAAAATAAAATTAAGTGTGTGCTCACACCAACCTCTGACTTTTTTGTTGATGTACATGTATGTAACCCCTTAAGGGGTTACATACATGTAAATTGCCAAAAATGTCAGGGGCTGTTACGAGCACACATTTCAACTTATTTTAATCTGTTTTCAGAGCATTAAAATATACATTTTCATCAATCATCAAAACAAATTTGAAGCCAGTTGGTTGTATCATTGCTGAGACACAGCTATTTGAAGTTTTCAGTTTTGAAAAACGGGTGCCACGATATCTCAACGCCGCTTTGACCAAATCGGCTCAAAATTTTGGTGAAGACTCGTTAAACGGGTCCTGTGGGCATGACGAAGGCCGATTTTCAAAAAAAATATTGAAAAAAAAGATAAACATATTTTTATGTTTTTCATATAAAAAATTTCAGCCAATTTGGTCTGTCCCATCTCGAGATATCGTAAATCAACTTGGTGTTCACAGAAAAACACTCACAAAGTTTGACAGTTCGCTTTGCGCATGGCAAAATTTTGAGCTAGAATCGTCTGTTACTCACTTAAGCCATGAAATATTTTTATGAAACATGAGTGATTGAAAAACATCTTTTATGTGGGTTCAATAAATTTCTGCAATTTGAAATTTTGACATTTTCTACGTGTATGGCTGTGTTGCCAAATCATCAATAATTATAAGTACGAAGATCTTTCGAATGCTTGTTCAAATACTTTGACGATTCGATAGTTATCCAGTATCATGCCATAAAAATATGGATAATCCTCCTTAAGTGGCCATATCTTTTTACAGGGTTGCCAGTTGCTCAAAAAAAGCTTTTCAACTCTTATCTAAAGTGGTAAAGAGGATTGTTCCGAAAAGTATATTTATTAAAATAATTTAAATCCCTCCCTGAAATGATCGAAAAATCTGACTTAAGTAGTCTTATAGGAAGTAAGGGTTGCCAGTTTGAAAAAGATAAGACTCATCAAATGATACATTAATTATTTTGTCCATTTACGTACAGCAAAGCAAATAAAAAAAAAGTTCATCAAAGTTTTTTAGACTATCAACTTTGGTCAAGTATCAATATCTTAGCGTTGCTATATCTTACAACAGTGTTGCCAAATCTTCAAAGAGTTTATGAGTAAAGAATCTCCTCTGAGATATTTCAAATGCTTGTTTAAAAAACTATCCAATTTCCTGTCTCAAAAAATAACAAAATCCCTTTAGTGGCGACATTTTTGACAGGGTTGCCAGTTTTTCAAATTAATTACCCATCGGAAAAGTATCACATTTTTTTTATACAACGATGCACAGTAAGGTGTTACGTTCTGCCTTGAAATGATCGATTAATCTTACTGAACTGTAAAGGTTTGGAGGAATTCACCTCTAAAAGTATGAAACTATACATCTTTTTATGTGTAATTTTATATATTCACCACATAATCAGGTAAATTACACAGAAAAAGAGGTAATATAAAAATATACTATTTTACATCCATTCAAAATTACAACTTTTTTATACCTTAATAACGGTTAAAAAGTTGATTTCGTCTCAACTTACATCATTTGGTTGATGAATTCCACCTAGGGGAAATAAACCCATTTTAAGCCTAATAAGCGGTCGTGGTTGAATGATGCTGGATAATCTGGAGTGCTCCTTGAAATTTACTAAAACCAAGTACACCAACGAGTAGAGCAACTTTTTGTGAACATTTTTGTTTATTTTCACTTTCACCAAAATTTATTCTATTTATTTTACCAGCATTTAAAAAAAATATTTTTCCAAATCTATTCTAATCAGTCGAGAACGCATTGGGCCACGCCCATTTTCCTATTTTCATCTTAGTTCTTTTTTCTTTCCAGCACTCTTTGGGGCTGCTAAGTGCTTCCAAAATTGATGAAATTTTAAGCGAACACCCACGAAAAGTAGCATTTATAGAGAAAAAGTTTCCTGGCATCACTGGCTCACTCCAACAGGCGCTGCTGGTGGTGTTGGTGGCCACCCTTTGTTCTTCATTTGCCTTCGCTTCTTGCTCGGCTTTCTTCAGCCTTTGATTGGAATGGGTCGTCAAAATTCAAACGTCAAAAGACTTGGCTCGTTTGTTTTTTTTTTTTATGGTGCTTGCTAATTATTTGCATGTTTCGGGATTATTTTTCAAGTGTGTGACTAACTAATGTGCAAAAGAACATGTTGCCGGATTTGGAAGCAATTCCATATCAAAATGATGAGAAATGGTCTCGCAACATAGAAATTATGATCAAAAGTGCATTAAATTTGATCTTTTTGGCATAAATTTGCGTGCTTACTTGAATCGGTGCTGTTGCTGGTAAGTTTTTAGCCTAAATAGTATTTTTGGAGCTTTAATCGAGCATCAAACTCTCCACATGACGAAGATAGGTGTTTGATTAGAAAGGGTTATTTCCCCTGAATAGATATTTTTAAAAAAATTCTCTGAATTAATCGAAATGTTTTTTTCTGATGTTGATTTTATGATTAACAGTTAGACAGACCTGAGAATTTTCTATCTAGTCAAAAAAAAAAAAAAAACACTTTGGGAGCCTTATGTCAAGACAGGGATGCCAGTTTGCCAAAATTATGGGATTACTCCCAAAAGATCTATTATTTACCTTTCGAACCCTTTACAGTATACAGAAATGATAATGTGTACCGTCATCAGGGGCCAATCGGGACTACAGTTTGAATGGGGACAGCAGTGTTTAGAGCCCTTACAAGTTATACATTTGGAAATAGGTGTACACATTTTGTTGGTCTGAGTCTGTTCTATCCGAAACCAACCAGAAAAAAAAATTCTCTGACATGGTCAAAACTGCTGTCTCAATTCGCCCCATGTGTCCCAATTCACCCCAGTTGAAGGTACAAAAAAAAAAAACAAATTCGATACTTCGAATCTCATAACAGCAGTGTTGCCAAATTTTCATCAAATACCATCAAATTTTTGTTAAAATTTTTCATATAAAAAGATGTTTTAAAAATTTCAAAAAAACTGATTTAGAAAGCTTTTCTGTACAAATATGGTTATAAGACAATTGGAAATGGTGACAGATTTTCCTTAAAAAAATCTAAT